>NW_028318095.1:23165750-23318500 GCF_062004578.1 Staurois parvus
GGGTCTCCTGCCATAGCGTTTCATTTCATTTAAATGTCGACGGATAGTTCGCGCTGACACTGATGCTCCCTGAGCCTGCAGGACAGCTTGAATGTCTTTGGAACATGTTTGGGGCTGCTTATCCACCATCCGGACTATTCTGCGTTGCAATCTTTCATCAATTTTCCTCATCCGTCCACGACCAGGGAGATTAGCTACAGTGCCATGGGTTGCAAACTTCTTGATAATGTTGCGCACTGTGGACAAAGGCAAATCTAGTTCTCTGGAGATGGACTTGTAACCTTGAGATTGTTGATATTTTGCCACAATTTTGGTTCTCAGGTCCTCAGACAGTTCTCGTCTCCTCTTTCTGTTGTCCATGCTTAGTGTGGCACAGACAGACACACAATGCAAAGGTTAAGTGAACGTCTCTCCTTTTTATCTGCTTTCAGGTGTGATTTCTATATTGCCCACACCTGTTACTTGCCCCAGGTGAGTTTACAGGAGCATCACATGCTTGTAACATTCTTATTTATCCGCAGTTGTGAAAGGGTGCCAATACTTTTGTCCAGCCCATTTTTGGAGGTTTGTGTGACATTATGTCGAATTTGCTTTCTTTCCTCCCTTTTTTTGTTTTGTCCCAATACACACAAAGGGAATAAACATGTGTATAGCAAAACATGTGTTAATGCAATACGTTTCGTGAGAAATACATGATTTCCTGGAGAAATATCAAGGGTGCCAACAATTTCGGCCATGACTGTACATTCAAGGCTCATGGGAACAATAGCTCAGATTGTGATACTAAGCCAGGAATAGAGGCTCAGCAATATTTTCAGGGCCAAGGTGTGAGCCACAGCTTAGGGGAGCAGTAGTATCTGTAGAAGCACTGTTGAGTTTGGAAGAGATGTTTGATATTGCCAGGGCACTATACTGTTGAGTTAGTGATGGAAAGAATTATATCTCCAGGTATCTTGCACTGCTTAGCTAGGGATGGAAGCACTTTTCAAGGGACTCTGGTGTTGTGGAGACAGGATAGTTTGAAGGCTGGGTGGATATTTTTCGGTTGATCCAAAGCTGGGTGTACAGGGACATTTCTGGTAACAAGAAAAATTAAGACCATACAAAAATAAAGATTTAGACAGATGCACTACCTTGAGACAATGCACTCTGTTGATGTCAAATGTATTTTTTAATTTGCAAATATATATTCCAAATTGGCATTACAACAGTTATGTAATCCTGCAAAAAAAGCATTGCCCAAGGACCAAACACCTGCAGAATATGAGCTGAAATATGGGCAAAAACTATTTTTAAGATATCAACCTCATAAGAAGTACATTGCTTTTAATGAACTGGCCGGCTCATAGACTTCTGGGAAGAATCAGTAAACAACAGTCATAGATTGCTGTTGGGGGGAGATTTAAAGTGAAAGGTAGTCCCATCCAGTTAGCCATTCCACTTAAAACTAATGTTTTAATAATGTGGACAGTGGTGATAAAATTATTGCATCTTATATTTATCAGCTTCTTGTAGGCCTGTCCTGTGCCTGTTGGCATCCACAGCCATGTGTAGTAAGGGCCAGTTCACATTTGTGTGGTGCGTTTCTGGTGCATTGAGTTTTTGGTGCATTGTATATGCGTTTTAGGCGTGTTACCATTGAACTCTATAGAACAAGGGTGTCAGACTGGCGGCCCTCCAGCTGTTGCGAAACTACAAGTTCCATCATGCCTCTGCCCTTTGGAGTCATGCTTGTAACTGTCAATCTTACAATGCCTCATGGGACTTGTAGTTTGGCAAAAGCTGGAGGGCCACCAGTTTGACACCCGTGCTATAGAATGTGAATTGAGATGAAAGTCCATCAAAGATGCAGCATACAGGACTTTTTTAGTGCACCTCACATAAAATGCAGCGGTGTAAACGAGGCCTACATGACTGGAGCGAAAAAGTTGATTACTCCACATATCCATGCATGCCAACAGAAATGTAGATAGGTGTGTGAAAGGCTTTGTGAAGGTGGAAAAGGGAATTGTTTAAAGAATGATTTACAATAGTAAAATAATTGTTTCTTTTAATTTCCTGAGCCACCTTTTATTTCCTGTTACACTGTTCAACAGGTAAAAAGTTTTGGGCATAAAATTAGCTAATCTTACATAATTTTGGGGTGCTGAAAACGAAAATGACCCTAAAAAATGTTGATTGGGTCTAGTTTCCATGATATATTCACCCATCTAATGACGTAAGCCATTCAAAATTATGATGCAACTTCAGCTGCATATTGCGCAATTGATACTGGTGACCAATAGAAAATTGCATGTATACTGAGATGATGCAATATTAGCCTTTAATTGCATCACTTCACTGCATAAAAGCCGCAGTATCTGTAGCTGATTGTAGTTCGACAGCGTCTTTACATTTCGTTTTATGCTTATATAGGCTACTCAGTAATGCCTCGAACTTGTGTGAATAAAGCAGATAATTTCTGCTATATCTGCGGTGAAATAACTTTTATCTCACAAAAAAGGAGGATAACAGGAATGATTAAGAAAGCCTACAACTTGTATTTTGGCTGCAAGATAGGAGACCAGGACAAGAGCTGGGCACCACATATATACTGCAATTCTTGTGGGACGGCACTGGAGCAATGGTTGAATGGAAAAAAGGCATCTATGCCTTTCGCTGTGCCAATGATTTGGAGAGAGCCAACAGATCATGTTAGTAATTGTTACTTTTGTATGGTGCCTCCAATTGTAAAAGGGCTAAATAAGAAGAAAAAGTTATCTGTGCACTATCCAAATATTCCATCGGCAATACGTCCAGTTGCTCATGGAGAGGGGCTACCAATTCCTAAAGCACCAGAATCCTTCGTGGTTGAGTCAAGTGAGGAAGAACCTGAAGCGTGTAGTCACGTGCAGTTGTAAGAGATAGCCCTTTCCTCGAATACAAGAGAAAAGCCAAGAGAAGCAAAACCGACACAAACTGAAGACAAAACTAGTGAGAATCCTAAGTATTAAAATGATTCAACTTAGCTTATGGCTATAATTTTTCTTGGTAATCCTATGCAATATATTATGCCATTTAGGCTTTGTTATGTAGTCAATATCACTTGCTTTATATTTGTGGAAAGACATCTATCTATATAATTATTGTGCATTATGTAGTCATTACGCCTATAGTAGAAAACTTTCCGTTTACAGAAAAACTAGAGCCAATTGACAAATTTCATTGTTATATTTGAACTCAGAATGTGAAATTCATTAAGAAATGGATCCTTTTGTTTCCAAAACTGGCAAAAAATAAAAATTTGTTGAACAGTGTTATCTAACATTTTAGGCTTGGTGGAGTCTGGCTGCAATGTAGTCCAATGAAAAGTCTGGGCTGGAAATTACCTCCTGCAATAACCATAACTCTATTATACAAACTGTTTTTGAGATATTCTCCTGGAACGTTTTCATATATCTGTAAACATTTTTCAACAGTCTCTCACATAATCTGACTTGCTTTTTAGGCATATTGGCCTATGTACATTAATTCTGTCTGTATCACAGACAATTTAAATTCCAATTATACTCATAACTGGTATTTAACCTTTGTGTGTTTGATAAAACTGAACCACTTGCTTGACTCTAATAAATGTCAGGTCCATGTACTGCATTTTTTGTAAGCCATGCTTACCCACCCAAAACTAATTGCTGTATCATTCATTTTAATTTATAGGTTTTATTTTGAAAACTAGCTGTCTGTGGGTTGTGTCCCCACATTTAGGCCTGCACTTGCTGCCGTCACACTGCATTGTCCGTGACAATTTATTCTAACCCATAACTAAAGGTTGTAGCTCTTTTTTTTTCAGGAGGGTGGCTGCCTGTGCCTTCTGTCTTCACAATTAGACCTTTCATCGTGGCTAAATTGTACCCATCCACACTCAAAATATGTAGATTCAATTTTTGTAGTGATACAGCTGTCTGAGTTTTTTTGTCTCTGCATTTAGGAATGCTTGAGCAGCCTTGAAATTATGGAGCTGCAGACCAATTTTTTCTAAGGCTATGTTACCATAAACAACTGTTAGCACCTTTCACTTCGAGTATTTGTAGTCAATATTGCCATCACAGCATCCACAACATGTCTGCCATGGTTCAGTGGCTATCCTTAGCCTCATTACCACATATGCCCATCACCAGCCTATCTATTAACTCCACCTACACTCAAAGTGTTAGCATGTACTGTATATATGAAGCACTATAGCTCATGCGTTGGATTTGATTCTATGGAAGGAAGGAAGGAAGTTCACCTAAAACACTGGAGTTAGCAGACATATTCGGAATACTGTGAAAATAGTTGATCTAAAGAGCTAACCACATTAAACTGTTCTTAGTACATTCTGCAGATGTCCTGTGAGTAAGGATGGCCAAAGGAGGGGCAATTATAAGTGGTGCTGTGGACAAGGGTGGCCAGCTGAGGGTGGTGCTTTCGGTAAGACTGCCATCTGGGGTCATGTTTTGTGTATAGGTGGCCAGGTGCAAATGGTGCTGTGGGTAAGGTGGCCACAGAGTCATCTAAGATGAGGCTGGTGTTGTAGGTAAGCTGAAGGTGGTGTTTTAGATAAGAGTGGCAACAGAGCCGTTGCAGAAAAGGGTGAAGTTGTAGATTAAGGTGGCAAACTAGGGGATGAGCTTTGGGTAAAGTTAAGCAGTTGGAGGTAAGAGATATAGCTGAATATAAATCAAAATGGCACATCTAAAGGTAATAGCCATGACAGAAGAAGGTGGCCCTGAGAGTAAGGGTTGCCAGAGGAGGGTCAAGTATAAATGGTGTTGTGGGAAAGAGTGGTCAGAAAAGGGTGGTCCTGTGGATAGGATGGTCAGAGGAGGATTAGGTACAAGTTGTCAAGGTCCTACCTTTCTTCAGAGCTTGTGCATCTCCATGAGCTCGCATCCAGCTTGGTTTTCTGCAAAGCATGGTGGGAACCTTTATGCCTTCTGGCTTCTGCGGCTCCTCCTCAGAAGGGTGTGGTTGAGCACATTTAAACCTCCTGTCTGCAAGTGTGCGCTGCACTTGTGTCCTGTATGTTGCCCTGTTGCAAGCTCTTGTGTTGTTCCCATTGCTCTCCTGGTAACCGACTCGGCTTGGACAAGACTACTCTCTGCGTTAACCCTTTAACTGACCTCCCGTTGCTGAACCCGGCCCGTGACCTGAGTATTCTTTGCCTACCGTCTAGTACTGTCTGCTCCGTTGTTATTGACCCGGCTTGTCTGACTACTCTACTCGTGTTCCCATCTAGCTCCCACCAGCTGTACGCCATTGGCAGCAGTCGTTATCGCAGCTGGGGTCACTCGGGGGCCGCGACCTGGTCTCAGGCTGCGTCAAGTCCATCCCCACCATCAGGGGCCCTGGTGAAGGGTAGCCTGGGGCTTAGACTCCGCGCCCTGAGGGACTCTGGTCTGTGGGTAGTGGCTGTCGTCAGTCGCAGCGTGACCGCACCATAGGCCTGCCTGTCCATTCCAGCGTTCCTGCCCTGACACAAGTGCTGTTGAAGGTAAAGATGGCCAGCTGGGAGTGGTGCTGTGGGTAAGGATGGCCAGCCGGGGTGGTACTATTAGTAAGGGTAGCTAGCTGGAGTGGTGTAGGAGGTAAGGCTGGACAGATGGGGATGGTGCTGTTGGTAAAGATGGTCAGCTGGAGGTGGTGCTGGGCTTAAGGATTCCAGAGGTGATTTCATGTGTAAGTAAGGATGGTCAAGGAGCATTGGCAGGTGATGGTGTTGATGCCATTTCTATATGGTGGAGGAGGGTCAGGTACAAGTGGTGTTGTGGGTATGAGTAAGCAGAGGAGGGATAGGTTCAAGTGATGTTGTGAGTAAGGGTGGCCAGCTGGGAGTGGTGCTGTGGGTAAGAAATGGTTACAGAACCTTGGCAGGTGATGATGTTGGGTAATTTTGTTCTGAGGGTAAAGCTGAATGGTGTTAAAAGGTTTAGATGTTGTTGAGGGTAAGAGTGGCCTTTGCAGTGGATATAAAAAAGTCTACACCCCTGTTAAAATGTCAGGTTTCTTTGATGTAAAAAAATGAGACAAAGATAAATCATTTCAGAACTTTTTGCACCTTTAATGTTACCTATGAATTGTTGAACAACAAACTGAAATCTTTTAGGTGGAGGGAAGTAAAACTAAAAACTAAAATAATATGGTTGCATAAGTGTGCACACCCTTAAACTAATACTACTAGCACCTTTTGATTTTATTCCAGCAGTCTTTTTGGGTATGAGTCTATCAGTATGGCACATCTTGACTTGGCAGTATTTGCCCATTCAAAAAAATGTATTTTTTAGGTGTAAACCCTTAAAAACAAACTGCGCTGTTAATGTGTGGATGTGAATCAAACAAATATTTTCATAGATCTAATAACATGCTGCCACATTGAACTACATGCAAAAAAAAATCAAAATAATATTCTATAAAATATAAAATATTAATGCGACGGTCAATAAATGATTTTCAAAAATATTACTAATATAAACGCATAAAAAGTCCAAATATTTCAGTCCTTTTTATGAACACTACGTGAAGTTACTTCTTAATCATAATCATATTCCCATAATCACCACATGAATATTAGTGAAACAATCTGAAGTAGTGCCGTTCTCCCCTCTCAGGTATGCACTCACCAGACATATTTGCCTTCCATTCCCATGGTTGGCATTTTGCGCATTTGGGTATATACTTCTCCAAGGAAAAAATCCTTTTTCAAGACACAGAATGAATTCCTCCAAAGATGGCTCAGACTCTCCAAGATAATAGTACCTCTTTCCGATACTCCCAACAAACATCACATAAAAAATAGAGACCCGACATGGTGCCGTATCACTTAAAATCTCTTATCCTCTGCCCAAGAATACTATTTACAAGAAGTCAGAAAAAATAAACCCCAAAGATGCAAGTGTATTGGTATATCAGAATGGGAAGACCATTATTCCTTGCAAAAAACACTCCAAATCTGTCAGATTGCAAGGGCATCTCCTGTGCACAGCCCTCTTCAGATCACCCCACAGATTTTCAATCAGATTCAGGTCTGGGCTGTGGCTGGGCCATTCCAAAACTTTAATCTTCTTCTGGTGAATCCATTCCTTTGTGGATTTGGATGTATGCTTTGGGTCGTTGTCATGCCGAAAGATGAAGTTCCTCTTCATGTTCAGCTTTCTAGCAGAAGCCTGAAAGTTTTGTGCCAATAGTGACTGGTATTTGGAGCTGTTCATAATTCCCTCTACCTTGATTAAGGCCCCAGTTACAGCCCCAAAGCATGATGTTGCCACCACCATGCTTCACTGTGGGTATTGTGTTGTTTTGGTGGTGTGCAGTGTTGTTTTTGCGCCAAACATATCTTTAGGAATTATGGCCAAAAAGTTCAACCTTGGTTTCATCAGACCATAACACATTTTCCCTCATGCGTTGGGAGACCTCAGATGTGTTTTTGCAAAATTTATCTGGGCTTGGATGTTTTTCTTTGTAAAAAAAGGCTTCCGTCTTGCCACTCTACCCTATAGCCCAGACATATGAAGAATACGGAAGATTGTTGTCACATGTACCACACATCCAGTACTTGCCAAATATTCCTGCAGCTGCTTTAATGTTGCTGTAGGCCTCTTGGCAGCCTCCCAGACCAGTTTTTTTTCTCGTCTTTTCATCAATTTTGGAGGTATGTCCAGTTCTTGGTAATGTCACTGTTGCGCCATATTTTCTTTCTTGATGATGACTGTCTTCACTGTGTTCCATGGTATATCTAATGCCTTGGAAATTCTTTTGTACCCTTCTACTGACGGATGCCTTTTAACAATGAGATTCCTCTGATGCTTTGGAAGCTCTTTGTGGACCATGGCTTTTGCTGTAGGATGTGACTAAGAAAATGTCAGGAAAGACCTACTAGAACAGCTGAAGTTTATTTGGTGTTAATCAGAGGAAGTTTACATGATGGCAGTGTGTACTGACTCTTATTTAACATGATTTTGAATGTGATTGCTTAATTCTGAACACAGCTACATCACAAGTTATAAAAGGTTGTGCACACTTATGCAACCACATTATTTTAGTTTTTCATGTTTAATTCCCCCCCCGCTAAAAGATTTCTGTTTGTGTTTCAATTGAGTTGTACAGTTTATAGGTTACATTAAAGGTGGAAAAAGTTCTGAAATTATTTATCTTTGTCTCTTTTTTTTTTATATCACAGAAACCAGACATTTTAACAGGGGTGTGAAGACCTGTATATTATATATACTTGTTTTAAACTTATTGTTTTACATTTCTTAATTTTTACATGGTATCTGGTCTAGGCCAAAATTAAGTTATATATCTCAGGAGTCCTGGTTGCCATTTTTGTCTTTCATCTGAAAGAGGGAAGGAAGGGCTTTCTCAGCTAAGCACAGTTTCCTGCCTGCATGCCTGAGCCAAGGGCAGATGGATTTGAGGAAGTAAATGCTACTTGAATCATCTGTCTTTACCTAAGACAGCTGTGGCTAGAAATACTATGGGGGGTGTTTTCAAAGTGAATTCCCAACAAAATAGAGCATGAAGACATAGATGGATGGGTGGGCTGAGTTTTCCTTGAATATTAAAAATTAATTGAATCACTTTTTCAGTTTGTGGTGCTCAGATAGTTTAGTTCCGCTTTAAAGACTTTGCTACGTGGCAGTTATTTTGATAGTAAGTGTCATAAATGTAAGTGAAATTGGAATAAGGGTGGCCACAGGTACGTGAGGTAGCAGAGAGCCTGATATATCTGAAAAGAAACCCAAAAAGGCTTGCCCGAAGGTAGAGGCAGGTTGGCTCGGATGAACATTGGTCGACCTGCTCCAAAAGAAAATCCTGCATGGCAAAGAGGTTTTAGGGCCATCAATTATTGGCAGCACTTGCCCTTTTTCTCCATAGGAAGGAATAGTGCCCCATCATTGGTGTCATTGGGAGGAATAGTGCCCCATCATTGGTGTCATTGGGAGGAATAGTGTCCCATCATTGGTGTCAGTGGGAGGAATAGTGTCCCATCGTTAGTGTCAGTGGGAGGAATAGTGTCCCATTGTTGGTGTCAGTGGGAGGAATAGTGTCCCATCATTGGTGTCAGTGGGAGGAATAGTGTCCCATCATTGGTGTCAGTGGGAGGAATAGTGTCCCATCATTGGTGTCAGTGGGAGGAATAGTGTCCCATCATTGGTGTCAGTGGGAGGAATAGTGTCCCATCATTGGTGTCAGTGGGAGGAATAGTGTCCCATCATTGGTGTCAGTGGGAGGAATAGTGCCCCATCATTGGTGTCAGTGGGAGGAATAGTGCCCCATCATTGATGTCAGTGGGAGGAATAGTGCCCCATCATTGGTGTCAGTGGGAGGAATAGTGCCTCATCATTGGTGTCAGTGGGAGGAATAGTGCCTCATCATTGGTATCAGTGGGAGGAATCATGCCCCATCATTGGTGTCAGTGGGAGGAATAGTGTCCCATCATTAGTGTCAGTGGGAGGAATAGTGTCCCATCATTAGTGTCAGTGGGAGGAATAGTGTCCCATCGTTGGTGTCAGTGGGATGAATAGTGCCCCATCATTGGTGTCAGCGGGAGGAATAATGCCCCTCATTATTATCAGTGACACCAATGATGGGGCACTATTCCTCCCACTGACAGCAATGACACTTAACTAGCTGACCCCTGTTCCAGCATGGTGCTGCTGCAGCCAGCATACCTGGTTGCAGCAGTACCATCTGCACGGCACACTTACCGGGCGGTCAGCTGTCCTCCTTCCTTTACTTCGACCTCTCCCTCCCTTGATTTTCGCGGGGCCGCTCGGCTCCACCTCCTCGCCGGTGATTGGCCGCCTGTGTGCCTTTCCTGAGCTACAGTACTGGCGCCCAATCACCGGTGAGGAGGCGGAGCCGAGCGGCAGCGCGGACATCGAGTGAGGGAGCAGCCGGAGTGAAGAAGCTGCGCATCCTGAACTGGATCGTCGTGGGACTGGGACCGGAGCCAGGTAAGAGACAGCAGCCCCCTGCCTGCCCATGTACTTAGTGTCCCCTGCCGGCGGGCCGGATGAATGTGCTCGGCGGGCCGCATGTGGCCCGCGGGCCGTAGTTTGAGGACCCCTGTTCTATGCCCTGTACTGTACTTCAAGCTATGGAATTTACCAGTTAGTCAAAATCCTAAATTTTCATTTCCACATTGTATTTATCTATTTCTAGCCTATTTATATTAACATGAATAATTTTGAAGTTAATAAACGTAATTTGTGAATATCATCACATATTCACTTTCTTGAATTCTGTGACATATGTTCACTATTTGCTGTGAGTAGGAACTGCTGTGTTTCAGAATTCAGAGCCTGCCTTCTGAACTATAGAGGTGCTGAGAGGAGGAGTTTCAGCAGGCAGTCAGTACAGGAATCACTGTGTGCAGGCAGCAAAGTACCATGGGATATGCAGTCCTTTGAAATCAAAAGTGCAATCCCAATTCCAAAAAAGTTGGGACACTGTATAAAATAAAAAACAGAAATGCAATGGTTTGCAAATCTCATAAATCCATATTTTATTCACAATAGAAAACATATTAAATGTTTAAACTGAGAAAATGTACCATTTTAAGAAACAAAAAGGTAATTTTGGAATTTATGGCAGCAACACATCTCAAAAAAGTTGTGACAGGGCAACAAAAAGCTGGTAAAGTGGCATTACAAGGAAGAACTGGAAGAATATTTTGCAACTAATTATGTTTATTGGGTATAAAAAGAGCAGTCTTAGAGAGAGTCTTAGAGAGTCAGAATGTCTCAGAAGATGGGAAAAGGTTCACCAATCTGAAAAGCTGTGCCTACAAATTGTCCAACAATTTCAGAACAATGTTCCTCAATGTAAAATTGTGAAGACTTTAAACATCATCTACAGCACATAATATCAAAAGATTCTGAAAATCTGGAAATATCTCTGCACGACAAACAAGGCTGAACCACAATATTCGATGCTTTGAACCCTCAGACAGCTGGACATCACTTCATGGGCTCAAGAATACTTTGAAAAATCACTGTCTGTGAACACAGTTTGTCATGCCATCCAAAAATGCAGGTTAAGGCTCTAAAATGCAAAGAAGAAGCCATACAGCCATAAGCGGTACTGTCTTCTTTGAGCCAAAGATAATTTAAAATGATCTTTTGCAAAGTAGAAAACTGTTCTGTGGTCAGATTAATTGAAATTTGACATTTGTTTTGGCAACCATGGGCGCCATGTCCTCTGGACTAAAGAGGAGAGCGACCTTCTGGCTTGTTATCAGCACTCAAATCAAAACCTGAAATCTCTGATGGTATGGGAGTGCCTTAGTGCGCATGCAATGGTCAGCTTGTGCATCTGGATAGGCACTATCAATGCTGAAAGATATATTAAGATTTTAGAGCAGCATATGGGAACAGGACAGCATTCCTCTCCCAAAACTCCAGCAACTGGTCTCCTCAGTTTACAGATGTTTACAGAGAGTTGTAAAAGAAGAAGGGATGCTAAGCGGTGGTAAACATGGCCCTGTCCCAACTTTTTTTGGAATCAAGGTTGTACTTTTCCAGCTTTTTTTGAGATGTGTTGCTGCCATTTTACACGTCCCAACTTCTTTGGAATTTGGGTTGTAAACAGCAGAGAAGAAGCTATAAAGAATGCAGGGAATCTAGGAAATTGTGGAAAGAGATGGTCAGCAAACAGGCAGGACTCACAACATAAATGGAGATTTTAAAAGTAAGCGTATATTGGGTTGTAAAAAATAACTATTGTATGTATTGCTACTATAATGCTGATGTTATACAATGAAAACTATAGAACTCCTTTAATATCAGGCTGATACTATATCATTCATGTATATCAAAAACCTCACTGTACATTTCTTTATCACTTATTAGTACAAGTTCTTACAATAAGCTATTCACAATCAGATATCTAAATAGATGTAATATACTGTAAAATAATTTGTTTTTAATTATGTTTTTCTCAGCAGACATTAATTACCCAGACTTTTAGCCAGACCAATCCAACAGCCATTACACCGGATGAATACTTTGATCCTAACTTTGAATTGGGACACCGAGATATGGGGCGACCCATGGAGCTCACTACCAAAACTCAAAAGTAAGTTGAGCTGATCATGCGTGAACAACCTAGGCAATGTAGGATAGAAACAGGCCTCATTACTTACCTGCATTGCCCCTAATGTTTACTGTATACATGCAGGACACTTACTGCTGATATAAAACAGCCCCTTTCTCTATGGAACATGTACAGTAGATGGTTCAAACCATAACAAAGAAATATCTGTTTTGGCTCTTCGAACAAGTGTATAAATGGATCTTTAAGAATGTAAACTGTTTGGAACCCAGCCTAATTTACATACAGATACAGGTATAAAAAATGTAATTCTGATCACCCGTGATGTAATCTGGTATGTAAAGTTTTTACTGAATGCACCTCTCTGGAGTTTTTCTTTTTTTCTGTACTAAAAATATACAATAAATTTTATTGAAGAAAAAATAAAAGTCTGCAATTACACAGAGCTAAGAAAACAAATATTCAAAAAAAAACAGTAGAATAGAATATAAGAAAAATATATAGGTTATATACAGTATATACATTGCTGTCGATACATTTTCACACTCTCATTTATCAGACTTCTTTTGCATTACTAATTATACATTTCCTTTCTATGTGAAACACCTGTAGGTTCAAAGCCAAACTATGGTTGTGTGAGGACCACCCTCTCTCTCTGTCTGAACAGGTGGCACCTATTATTGACCTCATGGCAATAAGCAATGCACTATTTGCAAAACTCCGTGATTTTATCACTCTCAGGCTACCCCCTGGATTCCCTGTAAAAATTGGTAAGTGATTGCAGTGACAAGACTGTGAAAAATCAGCCCACACAAGTGATATTTGAGCATAGATAGAGGCATGTTGAGTTACCCATTTGTTTTTTTTTAGGGCCTACATTCAAGATATTTCCCTGCTTTGAGTGCCAGTTCACAATGGAACGTGCAGTTCCTGTGCTGCTGATTCAAATTTGAATGGGCTGCAAAATGCACTGGAACACAGAAAAGCAGTGCAAGCAATACATTTCAGAATGCACTGTACCAAACCGCATGGTATCACAGTTTTGTTGTTCACAAACATGCTGCGTTTATGAGATGCACTTGGGGTGCCATCACCATTTCATTGGCACCCGCAAGCTCTTGCAGTGGTAGTGTGTTCACCTGCAGTGTGGGAGACGCACACAGAATGCACCTTTCCCACATTGCATTTTGGTCTAAAGCAACCCTAAGACCTGTTTCCCACAGGAGTAAAAAATGCTGTGTTTTTTACTGATCTGAAATTAGATGCATTGTTATCTATGGGGCATTGCACACAGCAATGTAAAGAGTAAAGATCAGTAATGCAGCACTGAGTACAGAGCAATAAAACAAAAACATAGAACATTTTTCATTTGAGTGCAGTAATTTACTCGCGTGTTTGCTTGTTTAACCTTGGAGCCGGTGCCTCCTGGCCCTTTAAGGGTGTCAGAAGCCAGGAGGCGGGGTTTTAAGGTCATGTGACCGCCGTGATTCGCCATCATGGCGGTCACATGATCGGGTAAGGTCCCGATCGAAAGAGGAGATCAGGACCTTTCTGTGAGTTCCGGACATGTGTGCTGAGATCGTATGATTACTAATAAAATTCATCTTAAATACTACACTATGGGTATTCCACTTCTGGCTCTTTGGTGAGCTTTTTAATCCCCCAGTGCTCCCCCTGGTGACCATCCCTGGTTTATGAAGGGGCTGTGTATACGTCCTTAAAGTGGACCCCCGGATGTAAAGACACCCCGATGTTATCTACCTATCCTACGCTGTACCACCTTAAGAGGGATTCCGGGCAGACCTCCGTTTGATTAAATACATTGCACATTTCCCTTGTGCATCTGGTGAGTGCGCATTATATCTACTTGTTTCCACCCACCATTTTGTTTGATGACTGATATACCACCGGGATTATACCTTGGGGCCCACTCATGATCCTTGAATTTGAATTTATTTATGGACTTTTATTTTAATATTTCATATTTTAAGAATTATACTATGAAGATCATTTATGGTTTTCACTTGACCCAGACATTCTATTGATTATTTATTTATATTATCTTATTGATTCTATTACAGTAATATAGTTTATTAGCGCTGCACTATCTTATATTAATTGCTCTCAGCACATATGTTTTTCTTAATTGCACGCAAATGTGCGTCCGCTCGGCGTCAAGGCTCAGACGCCGGGAGGCCGCACATTCGCTTGCGGCCAGCGCGAAGAGGTTAAGTAGTATACTACAATACTGGCAATGAAGAAGAATTTTACTCGTCTATACACTTACACACCTTTACTCTCCTTTACTCAAGATTACTCAGATCTTTACACACAGTTTTCGTCCCCTTGCACATGGGTGTGACAAGTTCCCGAGTAAACATCGGTAAATTTTGCCGCTCATGTGCAAGGGGCCTAAGAGAAGCATTGTGTTCTTTCTACTGCATTCAGAGGATCCCCCTTATAATTTATGAAGCTTGTGTGAAAACCTTGCTACTCTGTAACAGAGATAGAAAGGCAGGGAATTTGAAAACCATCTCCATAAAACATGGATATATTCGCTTTACATGACTAGTAACAAGTAAATCTACAAGTTATCACTCAGAAAAGCCAGCAGTGAGCTAAGCCAACCAGAAATCCCCACTTCAGCTTTGCTGTTATGGTTGTTACCAAGTCAAAATAGAGTATAACATTTCCCGAATGGATTTTTCATAAAGTCAAATAAATAATCCCCTTTGTCTCAACCCTAAACTCCCTGACTGCTCTTGCTCTCTAGTTTAGGGTTGCCACCTCATCCCTTTTAACCCGAATATATATTAATTACACAGGTTCTGTGGCTGACTAAGGTGGTAATTAAACTCCCTTAGTGCCCTATCTGCATTAATTTAGCCTGAGAACCTGTGTAATTATTACCGGTATGAGTTCAGGTTTAAAGGGATGAGGTGGTAACCCTACGTCTAGCTCCCTTGTCTCTTCATCCCATGCTTGTCTCCCGTACTTCATCCATCTTCTGGAATTCCCTCCTTCAATCTGTCCAGCTATCTCTGGCTATCTGTCCGCCTTTGGAGGATCCTTAAAAACTCACCACTTCAGGAAAGCCTATCCTGCCCCAGCCTAACAAATGAACATTTACTTTCGATTGTAAGCTCTCATGAGCATGGCCCTCCTAACCCTCTTGTCTTGATTCATAATATAACTATACTGTCTATCTGTATAATGCAAAGTGCTGTGCAAATAGTTGTCACTATATAAATCCTGTATAGTAATAAAAACTATGGCAGGGGGCACAGGCATCTGAAACTCCTGTTGGTGCTAAATGTCAAAACACTAAAGGAGGCTACAGTGATAGAACAGAGGGGAGGTAGGAGACATGGGCCACTGGAGAGGTGGGTGGAACACCTTTTCTATTGCATGGAACTGGTATTTTGATTTTTTTCAGAGACCTTACAGGGTCTCTTTAAGGATTAGGTCTAGGTTTTGCATTTATGTGAGTATAGGCACTGTCAATCACAATCAAACACACGTGACCATAAAAACAGACAGTCTTGTACTTGAAGAAAACAATACTATAGTAAGCTGCTATTTCCTAGGCTCTGTCCAAGTCCAAAAAATGTAGATGAATAGCTATCCAGAAGCCTGAACTGCACTTTTTCCATTACCCACCAGATTGTGTCATTTCACAATACTTCAGCCATTAATACCATCCAAAAGTATTTAAAATGAAACATGTATATTTGTGATGGTAAATTTGAAATTCTAATCAGGAAACTGGCAGTTTATTCAAGTGTACAGGTGTTTAAACTGGCATGTAGAATAAATATGCGTGGAACTCTCCATACTGCAAAATAAGTGGACAATCAGAGCTACTTCATAAAATGCTGAGGGCCTTGTAGACTTCAGTGATGTGGAACAGCTGGAGCTGGCTGCAAATGTAAGAGGAAGGCTGCATGTGGATCCGCTATTGAGAGTATCATGCAGAACTGAATTTCTATGTACAGGGCTTTTTTTGGAGTTTACTCTACGCAGTCATCCTCTGCCAGGAGTTTGTGGGTGTGTATATGTGTATATATGTGTATGTATATATATATATATATATATATATATATATATATATATATATATATATATATATAATATTTATATTAGGTACTTATATAGCGCTATCAATTTACTCAGCTCTTTACTTATGCATTGTGTATTCACATCAGTCCCTACACTCAAGGAGCTTACAATCTAAGGTTCCTAACTCACATTCATACATATACATACTAGAGCCAATTTAGACAGGAGCCAACCTACCAGCATGTCCTTGGAGTGTGGGAGGAAACCAGAATACCCAGAGGAAACCCACATAGGCACAAGTAGAACATGCAAACTCCATGCAGGTAGTATATTATAAAGCATAAATGTGGCCAGCTACCCACCTAACTTTAAAAATACTCCGCAGTAAACATTGAAGCCTGTGATTCAGCAGACCAGGAATTCTTTACTTTGTCTATTAAAATTTATGTGATCTAATTGTACTCACACTTAACCATTCATAAAGTAGTGATTCATGTCCCTGATCCACCTTCATTGTGGGAAGCAGGAATAGTTGTATTCTTCTTTTGGGTACACAAAAAGAAAAGCCAAGAGGCTGATGTTCTCCTTAAAGACCTACTAGACTTTGATCAATCTGACAATAGGGCCTCCTGCCAAAATATTTTTTTAATGAAATGGAATAAAATGAATTGTCTGGCAGGGTTTTACTTGTGCCTGTAAACCTTGAGGAGATAAATTAATTGCAGCTCTGTCAGTCTTATATTTCTTGCAGTGGAATGGGACAGGAGGTGTAATTTTTACAATAATAATACAAAAAAAAGAAAAAAAAAAGAAATATATATATATATATATATATATATATATATATATATACACACACACACACACACACACATACATGCACACTCAAACACACACACAGTATTTGAATATGAATGGAAGCAGCTGCTACAGGGCCCTGAAGTTGCAGCAATAAACAGGAATGCACTTTGTTGGCTTTGCCTTCCAAATTTCATCATCAAGCCCCTTTATGTTAAGGTAGTCCATATATACTGTGCAGCTACTATTATTATAGATACACTAGAGTTGGTAATGACATGCTTGTACCTTTTTTGTCTTTTGACAGAAATTCCCATTTTCCACATCCTGAATGCCCGCATCACCTTCGGAAACCTAAATGGATGTGATGAGCCAGTGTCCTCCCTCCGTCAGAGCCCCAGCAGTGAAGCCCCCTCCCCAAGCAGCGACTCCTGCAGTGTTAGCAGCACCAGCTCTATAAGTATGAAGCCACAACAGGGGGACACGGGACAGAGGGACCCTAACAGTATGTGTCAGACCTCAGCACTGGGGGCACAGGAGGTCCTGCGTAGGGGTGACTATAGAGAGGATTACCATTGGCTGTGCCTCATGTTACCCACAGATTATAAATGGGCAGGTAGCATGATCCACTTTAACATTTCAGATGGCTCCTCCAGGCCTCCACCTTCACTGCTTTGCCTGAACACACATACAGAGTTAGCTGCTTTTGCTATGGTGCTTTTGTGTTGTAAGTTCAATGTCAACAGGACATTTCAGCGAGTGATCTAATGTCCTGTCCACCTGCAATAGATGATGGCCTTATGATTCTGTGTTCTGGTGTGTTTGCAGCTTCTGGACGTGGCTGTGAGATGGACCAGACCTTGTTTGAAGCCCCACGAGGGTACAGTGTGGTAGGGAGTTATCGGGAGAACATGCGTGAGGAGGAGGACGACCTTCTTCAATTTGCAATCCAGCAAAGTTTGCTAGAAGCTGGTAGTGAATATGATCAGGTGAGATGGCATCAGCATCAATGCTAGACAAGTTTACTACTGCTTAATTTAATACTGCCCAGATGCAGCTAAAAGGTCCTGAGAAATAGGTGAGTACAATGGGAAAATAGATGGAGTAGTAGGAACAATGGATCTAGCTAGCTCTTATCCACAGCTGGAAATAAGTGGAGGGCTAGATCTTTCTGGATGTCAGCATTCAGCCATTCATAGAACAGCAGCAGTTATACATTTACTACAGGAAAAAAAGCATACTAAATAATACAGACATGAATGCAGATGGCCATACTGGCTGGACAGCTTTATTCTGTCAGTCAATCAAGTGATTCTTTTTGCTTTTAAAGAAACTGGCAAGAAGTTTTTAAATTATTTGTTTGTATGGGTGTGTGACAATAATAAGATCACTATGTATCTGCAGTGTCCATGCAGTCACTGATCAGTTTTATCTTGCTAGAACGAGCTCTTAGCTGTTGAAAAAAGTGTATTCTACAGGACCATTGTCTCCTTACTAGCCCTTCTTTTCATGGAGCATAGAAGCAGAAGACCCTAATAGGTACGTAGTTCAGAGGAGTGGGGGTACCTGAACAATATGGAGATGGTGTGAGGTGTGGCTGGCTGATGTTAAAAGTTGTGGGTGAAGTGTGATACAGTTCATTGAAGAACTGTGCTTTCATGATCTGCCCAAGAAATAGAGATGGTTTCTGGTTTGTAATTACTGGCTTACACAAAATGTGGCTGTGACATGGTAAGTGTGGCCTGTGGGCCTGTGAATAAGTAATTACTCCTAATTTTTTTCAAAATCCCCTGCATCAGATCTCTTTTTATGTGTAGTAGACATTTAAGACTTTAAGAAGTAGACATTTAACCCAGGTATTTAAAGTAAAAGAAAAACTGAAATATATCATTTGAATTGTGAAAGATTTCCCGTTTAGACTTTGTACCGGAGTTCTGTGGATCTTTGTGATTTGTTATTATTAAAAGAAAATCTGTCCTGAGAGAAATATAAGAAATATATAGTCTGTTGTTGACAGCTTCCTTGCGAAACCTTTCCTAACTGTCACGCTCATCTAGGGGTTTCATGAGCTCATTGCTTTGTGAGTCATTGACCCACAATAAAGCTGGCTATACAAGATTAGTTTTTTCATTCATTCATTCAGCCAGGAGGCAGAAAGACAAAAAAAACAAACAACAAATTCCTCCATCTAAACAAACAAGGTAGATGGTGCAATCCCCCACTCTGGGACATTGATGCAGATTAATGGAAAATTTTCCAACACGTGAGTGATCAAATGATCGACTTCTGTTGAGTGGGGATGGCCACACACTGATCAAAATTTGGCAAGTCCCTACTGAGCCAGTCAAATTTCAGTCAGCGTGTGGCCAGCTTAAGTGTGCAGATCTGTCTTGACTTTATTGCATGCTTGTTTTGGAGGAAAAAGATAAATAGCAAGCTACGTATCTCTCCTAGTGCAAGTTTCCATCAAAGTCCATAAAATCCCTAAAAAAATGTTTAGTGGCAATACCCTGCTGATATAGCCTTAGAACAAAATATGCAACCCTTTCTCTGTTCTGTCTTTATAGGTAACAATTTGGGAAGCTCTGACAAACAGCAAGCCAGGAACTCATCCAATGTCTAATGAGCGGAAAGGAGAGAGGTTTGTAGATTGTAGTAACACAGATGATAAGACTAGCAGGTTTTAAAGTTTATATCCTAAGAGAAGTGTTATTGTATTCAATGACAACTCTCCTTTTTTTTCTCCTGTTTGAGTTTACCAAAATATCATTCATTTTATGTCCAGTGACATGGTTATGTTGACTGTCATCCTTGTAGATACTGATAAAGGAAAATTCCTATCAAATACTTACCGAAATGTTTCTTTTCTAACTCCATGGCAGCACTGAGTGGATAAGTAAATATACCAGTGTGATAACTAGTGCCTACACAAAAACCTAATATAACCCCAGAGGCCAAAATATACTTTCTCCCCCGAAAGTCCAAAATACACAGTCCAAGTCTCCCTCAGTGTCTTAATGTCCTAAACACCCACTAGTGTAATTATCTTCTTGAATAAGAAGATAATTACACTAGTGGGTGTTTAGGACATTAAGATGCTGAGAGAGACTTGGACTGAGCACTGAGTGGATAGTTTCCTCCTCAAAGTACACTTGTAGGACAGAGCTCTCAATGTATTTCACTCAGTACCTTACCACGGTGTTCTATTACTAGCATACCCCTGGCACAGGGGTGGGCCTATATGCTTTCTTCAAGTTACTCAGGAAAGTCAATTTTTGCTAAGTATTAAACAGGAATTTGCCATACTCCTAACCACCGCATGGCAGCATATGAGTGGGAAAACACTAGCCAGAAAGAGGTTGGTGCCATCAACAAAATTAAGATTTAGTACATGACTAAGTCGATGCCAAGACTGAGTGTCTAAAGACCAAGAGGTAGGCTGCTCTGCATACTGTCTCCAGGGATATTACATATGCTGAAGCCCAAGATGTTGACACACTTCTGCCAGTAAGCCCTTGTCCTTTTAAGCCTCTTGAAACACACTTACTATACAGCTCGATATTGTTCTGATAGATTCCTCTCTACCTTTGTTTCCACAAGGAATGATAAATAGTTTCTCCATTTTCCTCACTGAACTGGTTGACTGGATGTACTGGTAAAGGCATGAGGCTACCCGGCCTCAGTGTCTTCATAAGTAGGTAATACTGTTCAAATGGAAAACTGATGTCACCTTAGGGATGAACAACAGATCTAAGAATTACTCGTTTAATGCTGTTAACTTTGCTGTTAAGTTTTGACCAAAGTGATTGCCACTAGAAAGGCAATTTTTAAGGCTAGTAATCATAAAGAGAAAGCCTGTTCTTCTAGAAAGGTGGAAGAAAGGCCATAGTTAGAGGTAGGTCCTATTTTGGGAGCAAGGGTTTCCTTGGTGGCATCAGGAGACATAGCACTATGAAGAACTGGATCACCAGTATTTATCACCCACTGAGTCTAGATAAAGGCAGAGATGGCCAACCTTTGCATTTTCAGAGGTTCTCCAAGCCTTTCTCCTGGGTGAAATAGATATGCCAGAGGATAGGGCCACAAACTCGTAATGAATACCTGTTAATGCGAAAGGTAGATGCTTCTGAAATTCTGCTGCTGTCAATATGCATGTGTAACATATGTCAGAAATATTAGATTTTTATTTTGTGAAAGCAACAATCTCTAAATCTGAGGCTGTGTGTAAAGAAGTCACCTATATGCAGAATCGATCTGGAAGTTCCTTTGCCCACACAGTGGGTAGGAGATGAGACTCCTTTCAGCAGGTAGCACAGATGTTACTGTATCCTGTACCAGGATAAAGTAAGCATGTCGACAATGTTAACTGAGGTTTTGGCTGAACCCAAATTACTAAATAATATCCTTATGCTGAGTAGTGTCAGACGTTTTCTGAGGTCATTCCAGTGAGGGACACAGAGGACCTCATAGCTGCAGGTCTCATTAGAAGAAGAGTAAAAGGTGATTATAACTACTGAGACTGATAGTTCAGTGTGTACTGTGTGCAACTTTCTAGACACTGGGACTGCTGTGACTTTTAGTTCAGTATTTTCTGTGCTGCTTTCCAGACACTAGAACTACTCTTTTTCCCCACTTTGTAGACCCTTTTCGGTGGGAGCCACTTGCTGCCAGAAGCTGTGGGGTCCAAGATTGGTGTGTGCCCAGAGTTTTTCCATGGATTGCCCTGCCCACCCTCCCTGCTGTGTGACCAGACTCCTCCATACATTGTCCTGCCTGTCCCCCTGCTGTGTGCCCAGACTCCTCCATGGATTTTCCTGCATGCCCTCTCTGCTGTGTGCCCAGAGTCATCCACGGATTGCCCTACCTGCCCTCTCTGCTGTGTACCCAGAGTCCTCCAAGGCATTCCCTGCCTACCCTTTCTGCTGTGTGCCCAGAGTCCTCAAATGAGTGCCCTGCCTGGACCCCCTAATGCCAAGAAAGCCACACTCAGTACCCAGGAGACAGTCAGACTTCCACATGAGCCTTTGAACCCTTCCGCCCCCTATTTCTCCTTCTTGTTCCATATTGTTACCCTGTGGTCCTTCCTGTACCATGTTGCTACCCTGTAGACTATTCCTTCTTGCTGTGGCCTATTGTCACCTAGATAACTATCTCTCCTTGCTTTGCCCTATTGCCGCCCTCTCCTGTATACCCAAGTTCCCCAAATGCCTGCACGTCACATTCTGTGAGATTTGCCTCCGTGTGCTCTTTCTCTTCTCTCCTACTTCATCACATCAAGTATGCATCTTCTAGGTCTACTGACAACAGCTGGTTTCAAGGCATCACCGCTTGGGTTATTGTCTGCAGCAATTCCATTTTGGAATGCTCATTGACAGTGTATCGATTGATCCGTAAGAAATTGCAGACCAGTCTTTATTCACTTTTTTTTCTTCACTATAAACAGAGGAGAATGCCCACAGTTAAATTTTTTAAGTCGGGAATCCTAATAATAGCTTTTTCGACTACCAGATTGTTGCTGTGTTGCAACAGGACTTTTCATTTTTATGGCACAATGAAATTGATGTAGCCAAGAAATGGTTCCACATTACCATGCATATCTTTGAGAAACTGTCTGAACCACCCATGGTTCTAAAAAATGTTTCTGCCAGATTTGGCTTCTCCAGTCCTCTCTGCACATGGCCATCTGGTTTGGAATTTCTGCTGTATCGCAAGTCTTCACACTTGTGTTATCATGGAAGACGAACCACAATAGCTTTACTAATTGCCTTCTTCAATGTGTTGCTAAACAAAGAGGACCCCTGAAACTCGATCTAATACTAGTCCTGTTTAAAGGGGGCCAAAGGACCTTTTAGCTGTTGCTGAGCAGGGCAAAATTCTGGCACAAGCATGCACTACAGTACATCCATTGCACATCCCCCAACAAAGTGAGAGATAGGTTTTATGTCCTGCAGAACAGCTGCTGTTTGTTTCTTAAGGGTGTCTGACAGAGCAGATGACTCTAAGTTGTTGGTCCACACCTCCAGAGCATAAGCTACAAACGTCAGAGTGACCGTACTTTCAGTAAGTTAGCTCCTTTAAAAGTCTAAATCTATCCTGCTTTTAAGGATTACTTTAAGGTTCCATGCACACTGGGCGTTTTAATAACGCTGGTAACGTTAACTGTGTAAAGTCATGTTAAAAACGTGCGTTTTTTTAGCATTTTTGCATTAGCGTTTTGCCACGCTTTTCTGCGTTTGCGGTTGGCCACGTTTTTACGGGTTTTTTTGCTAAAGAAAACATCCAAAATGCCAGTTTGTCGCGTTGTACCACATTTTTCAGCATTAGAGTGTTTTTACAGCTAAAGAACGCCACTAGTTCTGGGGTTTTTTTCCAGCCAAAAAACGCCATTGCCAAAAAACGCTGTGTGCATGGACACATAGGAAAACATGCTGGGGAGTTTACTAGCTGTAGAAAAAAATGTCAAAAGCCAAAAACAGCAGCTGTAAAAACGTCCAGTGTGCATGAGGACTAAAAGAGACTGGGTCCTCTAATGGTGTGAAGTGCCTGGCAAGTGTCATCAAGGCTACATCCTCCTAATATTTTGTATTCATCTTCTTTTAGTAGGTGCAGGTTATGTAACCTGTCCTGCATGGAAGACTTATATTCTACATTTTTTCATTTGTCTAGAATATCTTCCATAAATGAGAAGGATTCAGACTTATGCTTCAAGTGTTTATAATACCTTTTTCCCACCCATGGGGTCTTGACTGGCCCCTCCTGTTTAAGGGCATGCTTATAAGTCTTGACATAGGGTTGAACCAGGGCAAAAAGTAATCTGCGTTTCTATTAAAATGTTGGGAATCATCTGAAGAATTAGTAGACTCATAACTGGGAGACCTATTAGCTGGTGGGAAACACACTATTCATTCAGCGGTTGAGAGCCTCACAAGGTCATGCAGGGACTCCCTTATTAACAGCCTTATTGACTAAGGAGACTACTTGTTGGTTCTGATACTTTCTCTTTTACTGCCCCCATAAAACATGTTTCACAAAAGGACTTCCCTGGTATAGCTATATTAGGACAGGCCCAATGGGCATTGCCTCTATAGTGCACTTTCACTGTGTAGAAGGAAGAGTTTTATTGCTGGGTATCCAAGGAGGACCTTTGATGGGTAAATATCTGTCTTAGTGAAGGCTGGTCTTTGCAATAATCTGGTTTTGGATTTGGAATCTCTGTCTGGAACCAATGCAAAGAAAAATAATTAAACTTTCTGCTCCAGTAACAATAGTTTACATATCAACACCTACCTATATTACCCCCTATCCATTGCATACTGGCTGTTTTTTTGGGGTGGGTGAAAGGGATCATATATGAGGAACTGTTATTTTACATAGATTTGCCAATCAAGATAACAAAAAGAGAGAGACCTGTTCTCCCACCTGGTGCAACAGCAGATCAAGGGAGAGCAGCCCTCACATCTTAAGGGAGGTGGCCCAGTTAAGTAGGGCACCAGCCATTCTTTATGAACTAGTAGAGCCATGGAGACCGCCCGTACTACACTAGTATGGCTGCCAGAAGCTTGCACTTGCATAACTTGAGGCGACAATAAAATAGCCACTGAACACCAGGAAGCAGACACAAGAACTCCAGGAATCCTCATATCGTCCTCCATACATACATGATCTACTGGATTGCACACCAGTATTCTAAAAGACACCAGCAGATTCTCCAGTGTTAGGAATACCAAACTGGGTAGGGATCTTGCACCCTTAAGGATACTGTGCGCCGTCGGCACTGTCTAACACCCCAGAAAACTTGTGGAAGGAGTTTCCTGATGGGGCAAGTTTAGATGCAATTTTAGATACACAGGAACTCACCAGGCAGAAGTCTTAAGCCTTGTACATATGATCAGAAAATCGTTTGAAAAATAACGCTTTTAAAGCAATTGTACGATAATCTGATCATTAGTACACAGCTTTCAACAGCTGATCATGACAGTTAATCCAAAATGTTAAACTTTTTCTGGTGTGATACCAGATCGTACAATTTTTGTTTAATCAGTACAATTTTTGTCCAAAAATACAATACAATACATTACGTCACTTCTGACGTTCTATTCTGTCATGTGAGAATTTTTGTAAGTTGAGTAACCTTTTCATTTTCGATATGGAGACTAGCATGCAGAAAAAAACGGATTATAATTTGTCCGATATTCCTATTGTATGTACGAGGCTTTAGCCTTATGGTCTGCTGTAGTTTTACCACAGTTTGGCAGGGGGATGTTACGGAGAGCTCTATATGGAGGTCAATAAATGAACACTGTGGTAAGGACTGGGTGGGATTTATTACAAGCTCAATCATAGGTGGGTATTCTGGGAGAGGAGATTACTCCCTCATATGCTGCACTGTAGTGGTCAGGAAACATGGTTTATGCTCCCAGCTATACTTTCTGTTGAAGAAGGTCAGATCATCCCTCAGCACCACTTATTGCATGCTGCAAGTAATAGAAAATTGTCTTCAGCAACGTGCTAAACAAAGAAGTTATTTTCTTGTCACAGCTTGCTTCTGCTACATTAGGCAGTACAACAGCCAATAACAGCACATCCAGAGCGGGCCACAATCACTATTGTGTCATTTATTGAGATGCTTTACATGACACCCAGCAAAATAGAAACGCCTTTGTGCACTCTGGGGTCAAAGTTTATTGGGTTCAATGAACCCTTGAAGCAGCAAATAGGGGGCTTTGGCTATGCTGAGCACAGGCTACAGTAGGCAGCCTCATAAACACCCACCTACTTGGGGGTTATCAAGCCAATAATGTGTCACTGTAACTCACTTCTAGTTCATCGGCTTGGATACAGCCTAAAAATATATGAATGACAACAAGCTTAATTTCAGATGTTTCCATGTAATACTATCAGTGAACAAATTGCAACATTACAGCTCTTATGAGTGTCTTTTTTTTTTTGAGTCACTGGAGACATCAAGTTTTAGTTTCTTGATTTATTTTTATATTAGTGTTTTTCACATCAACACCTCATACTTTTCATTGGGTTTTGAAAAAAAGAGCTTTTCCTTCCTTTCATATGATGTTTCCATTTCACCATGAGGCATTTTTAATCTCTATCATCCCCTCATTGGCAGAGGGTGAGTAATTTTTGTGTTCCTGGGCTTTTCCTGCAGAACCCCCCAGCATACCCAGCCTTGCAGCCCCCCACACTCCATCTCCAGCAATGCATTCAGCACTTATCAGGAGCAGCTACGAATAGCCATGGAACTCTCAGCCAAGGAGCTGGAGGAAGAAGAGAAGCTCAAGCAACAGGAGGAAGAAGAGCTAGAAAGGATTCTACAGCTCTCCTTAACTGACAAATAGCAGGACCTCTAATCTAGCAGACAAGCACCCAGAAGGCCTATCCAAATTGGCTAAGGGCTCACTTGGGAAGCCACAGACACATGACTGAGAAAAACTCATCAAGAAGGGAAATGGGTGCAGATGGAGCTTCCTGTTACATTCAATGCATTGCAACATGAGCCAGCAATGGTGGTCATACACCTCTGCAGACTTTTCTAGTCAAATTTCTTGATATCCAAGTTTAGGAAGTGTCACATTAACTAAAAGGATTTAATAAAAATACAGTCACTGGGTACTAGCTCAGGTGTGGACATGCTCTCACATCCACAGAGGGAATTGTATCCTGTTTGTTGCTAGAAGCAGATTTCTTACTGATATATTTATTAAATGGATGCTTCAACTGCAAACTGGTTAAAAATGACAATACGGTACCTCCTTAAATTTTTAGTCACCAGAAAGAAATTTGCTGTAACAGTAATCTCCATAAGGAGTTATAGTCGGATGTAAAGAAATCAGAATTCTTTTTTGGGTTATGTGCGCAATATATGTTAATTCTTTAAGTATCAGGGTCAGGTCTATGTGATAACAAATTATGATAGAGTATATTTAATGTGTCTGAGTCTTTTAAAGAGAAGCTAGAGAGGGAAATGCTTTTTGTGCCCTCTTTAATCCCCCACTAAGGATGTCATAAGTGGTAAATCATGTATAAGTACCACAATTTCCACAAATAAATTGCAGACTAGGGGTTCCTTTAATATGAAACTGAAATTCATTGTTTGATGTAAATTAAAAGGATAATAAAGAAGATGTGCCCATTGACCCTTGAGTTAATAAATATCTTTTATTCAAAAGAATCATTTTGTGACTATAAGAAATGTTCATAGTTGGGTTGAGTTCAGCCCTCTACAAAGGAAAAAACAAAAACACCTTGTATTCTGAAAAAAGAAGGCTGTTTAGGGCAAAGTGACAGAGTCATTGCAAAAGTGTCTCTTGACACACCGATATTCACCTTGTCAGCACTCCCCCACAGTTCCATCAATATCCAATCTCTAAGCCCAAGCTCTGTCACCACTTCATCTATCACCAGCTGACACTAGGAAATTTAATGCCAACTGCCACAGAGGAAGAACGGGGGGGGGGGGGGGGGGGGTTGAGGAAGCACTGGCAAGGTATTAGTGGGAGTACAAAAACTTTGTAAAGGTATTTTCACATTTCAGGCAATACAAAGAGTGCCCACTGGGAAAACAGCACTTTCCTAATTCCCAGAGGTAATCAGTTAACTCTCTATGTGTTTATATACTATACGAGATGGTATCAAAAAGGTTCAAAACAGGTTTTTTAACACGCCAACAAATGGTGCAACCAGGCTACACGCACAGTCACAGGGAATGCCAACCAAGTCAGTGTGCCAAAAGACATCATCCTGTGTACTTCGGGAGCAGTGCGACTGGTGCTATTCTGACCACATTCGATTGCACATCTGCTATTTCATCATGGACAGCAAGTTAAAATAAAGAGCAAACGTGAAATTCTGCGTGAAACTGGGCAAATCTGCCACAGAAACGTTTGACATGATTTTGCAAGTTTATGGTGATGCTGCAATGAGTTGTTTGAAGTGTTTTGAGTGACAAACGCACTTCAAGAGCGGAAGAACAGCTCTGGAAGATGACGAGAGATCAGGAAGACCTTCAATGAGCTCAATCCCCCCCAAAAATGTTGCAACCGTTTGGCAACTTGTGCACGATGATCATCAGAAAACAATTAAACACCATTGCTGCCATTGTCAGTGTGTCAGACAGAACAGTCCAGACAATCCTCACGTGTGATTTGAACATGTGCCGTGTTGATGCCAAGTTTGTCTCCAGGCTGCTGACCCAGGAGCAGAAGGAACACTGCGCCGAAGTCTACCAAGAACTCAGTCAGCGTGCCGTGGATGACCCATCCTTAATGTCGAGGATCATTACTGGGGACAAAACTTGAGTGTACAGGTTTCATGCAGAATTTCACTTTTGCTCTTTGCTCTAACTTGCTGTACATGATGAAATAGCAGACGTGGTAACGCATGTGGTCAGAATAGCACCAGTTGCACAGCTCTCAATGTACACAGGATGATGTCTTTTGGCACACTGACTTATGAAGCTCTGTGCTCCCTGGGATTGTGCATGCAGCATTGTGCTGACATCTATTGGTGTGTTAAAAAACTAATCTCAAAACTTTTTGGGACCACCTTGTGTGTGTGTATATGTGTATATATATATATATATATATATATATATATATATATATATATATATATATATACAGTATATACACACACACAATTATCGTTAGCCATTCTTTGTATTTGGTGATGACTTTGGAGTGAATTTGCAATATCTTTCTATAAAAAGTGAGCACGCACGGGGCCAGCACTATCAACCTCATATTTATTGAAATACAGCCTGAGTGCGCTAATGTACTCTAATACAAGAAAGGATTGAAGCACTGAAAGGTCCTATCAAGAAAAGAAGCCTTCAGAGGCTTTTATTATTTGGAACCTACTGTATGTCTTCTCAGGAACATGGTAAGATTGGTTGCACGCCACCAAAATGCGGGTTGCAAATAATAAAAGAATTTCCACCTCTATCCTTATCAGGATCCCTGACTGTGATTTCTTAATAAATAATTATTTATACAGTATAGGTTTGTCTGTATATTCCTCTTATATGCTTTGCTTCATTAAAAAGCTGAAGGAAAGGAAAGTGTTTTGTTCACGATAACTGTACGATAACAATGGACAGTTTTCTAGTGTTGTTTAGTAAATGAAAAAAAAAACAGTTCCTGCTCACCAACAGTACATTTACTGCAGCCAAGCAGCATGGGCAGGCCAGATAACGTACATGTATGTCATCCAGTCTGTTCTTGGTTTGGGGCGCGCATGCACATGCTTATTGCTAACCCTCGCTGTCATTGGCTACAGCGGGATTTTGTCAGCAGGTCCCGGTTAATGATTTATGGTTGAGGCACGCTGATTGGCTGCAGCCAAACACACAGAGCTCTGTACATAGATCAGCAGTCTGTTTCTTCTCCCTGCAAAGCAGGGAGAAAAAAACAGATCTGTAAGTAAAAGCAACACACATTACACTTGTTAGGCACACAGTTAACCCTTTGATTGCCCCTTGATGTTAGCCCCTTCCCAGTCAGTGTCATTACGACAATGACAGAATAGAGTAATATACTGTATCTGATCTGTATTATTTTCACTATTGATGGCAGTGTCAGTTAGTACCTCCCAACAAGGGTCTGTTAATGCCAGATTGCCCTCCACACTATATCACAGTACCAATATAAGTCATTGATAACCAGTATAGAATAATAGCTGTATAAATTCCAGTATATATATACCATGGTTTGTAACTTTCACACAAACCAACTAATACACACTTATTAGTATTTTAATTTACCAAAGACATGTAGCAGAATACATTTTGGCCTAAATCTATGAAGATTTTTTTTTCCCGGATATACAGTGTTACCTCGGTTTTATTAATTTAATGCATTCTACAGGACGTTTCGTATTGCGAAAAATGTATAAACCGAAATGCGATTCCCATAGGAATGCCTTGAAAACCAATTAATCTGTTCCTGAGGTCAGAAAAAAGTTAAACAAAAGTCTTTTATCTGTTCAAAACTCTTTAGAAAGTGCACTTTAAAGGCATAAGTACTGTACAGGGACATGATTAATTTCCAGAATGGCTCCAAAACTTGATGCAAAAACCGCTCCAACACCTCCACACTCGATGCCACGTGCTACCCACAGACATCAGCACGCACAGGGCCAGCACTATCAACCTCCCAGGTGCAATGCATCCTGGGGAAACTTGCTTCATATTGCAAAAAAAAATCATAAACCAAGGCAATATTTTCAATGGATTTTCATTAGTAAACCGAAAATTATGTTAACCGAGGCGTTATAAAATACAGTGGTACCTCAGTTTGCGAACGGAAAATATTGTTTATTTTGTTTTCAAAATTAGCAGTCTTTTTTCGTTTATATAATAAAAAAATTAAAAACCCAGTGACAATCAAATATCACCAAAAGAAAACTCTATTTGTGTGAAAAAAATGATGTAAATTGAATTTAGGTACAGTGGTGCATGAGCAAGAAATTGCCAGTTAATGTAGTGCAGTGATGAATAGCAAAAAAATGCCCTGGTCATGAAGGTAGGAAAACCTTTGGGAGGTCAGTTGGTTAAAATGAACAGTTGCTGAGATCAATAAATATATCTGATATTGGCTAACCTAAATTGTGTTCATGACTCCCTATTTTGACCCTGAAGACACACTAACTACATCAGTGATGGAAGAGAAGTAGAAATACTTATTTTGAAGGAACTGTCGCTTTGATCTCCTTTCAGTGCTAGGCACATGGCCACAACCTAAGGCACTGATCACACTCTGTCAGCACTGCTTATGCATAGCAAATTAATGCTTATACTACCTGCTATGCATTTTTCTGTTTCATTTTTTTTTCCTGTAGAAAACTTTGAGTGCTATATTTGGCCATTAAAGCGAACTTCTCCATGATTCCCCTTTTTATAATGAATGCTACTGACACCTCTTTACAGCCTTGCTGCGCTGACCCTCACCTTCTACACACAAACTGGCAAGTGATTACATTGGGCATGCTCCAACCACCTGTGAGCAATGCCACAACATAATAATCTAATGCCTGTTTACAGCAATTTAGAAAAAACGTATGACGATTGTCAAAGTGTCTAACGCTTTTACAAGCATTTATGTGCGTTTACAGGTGTCAAGCACGTGGCCTTAATTCATTTCAATGGCTAAAATAAATGATTATTCTGGCAAATGAAATGAATTAATGCCTAGCGTTCAGACGCGTTTAGGCACCTTTAGACGCGCTTACACATGTCAAGCATTTTTTTCTGCCAAAACGCTACTGCTCCTGGACACACTGACTCTGGATTTTTTTTTTCTGCTGGTAAACACTACTGCTACTAAAAGCTTCTAAAAGTCTATGTGTGCATGGAGGGCCGTTTGGGAGCAGTAAAAAAAAAATGCCTGACGCCCCTAATAGTGGCTGTAAAACAGCCCCGTGTGCATGAGGCCTTAAAGCAAAATAGTTTTTTTTCAAATGCACAGTTTATTGCACTGATCTGCTAAATGTGTTGCATTTGTATTGTATTATAAATTATTCATTTGATGGTTTGTATGCAGGGCTGCGGTTAGAAACCACGGGGCCCCATACTGCCAACCTGGAAGGGCCCCCCTTACAAAAAAAAAGCATAGTTTACTAGGCTTCAGTTACGAATGTACACAGTTATGGATTGGTATCGATTACTCATTGTGTTCATTCGGGTAAGGAAGGGGCTGGTAAATGTGATGTATTTACTGGACCCTTTCCCCACTCTCTATCCTGAAAGATCTTATTGTGTGCTTGCAGCTGCTGAAAGGAGAGGAGGGAAGCTGGCAGCACTGTGGGGGTGGGCACACAAAGGGGGCCTGGGCAGCGGGGGGGGCAATTACTGGAACTGATCCTCTATATGGCTTTCTCTGCAGCAGCTGAAAGCCAGCAGGAGGGAGAGGAGATGAAGCCAACTTTCAGCTGCTGCTGAAAGGAGAGGAGGGAAGCTGGCAGTACTGTGGGGGTGAGTGCACAAAGGGGGCTTGGGCAGCAGGACGGGCAATTACTGGAACTGATCCCCTGTATGGCTCTCTCTGCAGCAGCTGAAAGCCAGCAGGAGGGAGCCAACTTTCAGCTGCTGCAGACAGAGTCATACAGGGGATCAGTTCCAGTAATTACCCCCTCCCACCATACCAATCACCCTTCCTGCCTACATCCAATTCACCCAGCTGCCTGGGCCTCCCTTTTGGCCTGGGCCCCATACACAAGGACTGGTGGTACCCCCTTATTCACAGCCCTGTTTGTATGTAGAAGTCAGTTTACAAAGATTATCACATAGTGATTTTGCTCCTAAAATGCTGCTACTTCTCGCAGGTAGTATTTTTAAAGCCAAAACTTTTTATTTTCTATTTGAATAGAATAGGGAAGAGATAAACCCCCCCCCCTGTCATGGTTAATTTTGTCGCCTGTGTTCCATTGAGAAAGACACAATCGGAAATGACAAGAACTTTCTGCAAAGTGAGGGAAATCCTATCACTGACAATTGTATCGCAACAAGTGTACTCAATGGAAGATTTACCCTCTCTTCCCGATCTCTCAACAGCTCAAAGTTTTAGATTTTCTCTCCCTTTCAGTTCTGGAGGCAAAATAAATCTACATTAAAGCGGAGTTCCAGCCCCTGCCTCCCCCCCCCCCCAATACAAAAACTAAGTCAGCAGCTACAAATAGTATATCTGCTGACTTTTAATATTAGGGCACTAACCTGTTCAGGAATCCAGCGGTGTCCTCACTCCAAGCCTATTCTTCAATTGATGGTCAAGTGCTGGTGCCACCATCTTGACTAAGGGAAAATGGCAGTGAGGCCTTGCGGCTTCACAGCCGGTTTCTTACTGCATTTGCGCAAAGCGTGCTGTGCTTTGTGAATGGGCCGCAGTCCTCTGGGACTTGTGAAGTGTCCCAAAGGGCTGCGAGGGGGGCCGAACTTCCGGCTCAGTTTGCGGCGGCAAAATGAGCCAGAAGTGGGAGCGGGTACCTGTCAAAACCAGGTACCCGCTCCCCCTTCCCCCCAAAAAGGTGCCATATGTGGCGGGGGGGAGGAGGCAGAAAAGCGGAGCTCCCACTTTTAGATGAAACTCCATTTTAAGATGCTGGCCTACATTTACACTATCCATTCTGCACTGAAAAAGTCTCCCTTACATACTGCAGTCTAATTATATATTTCATTGATTTTAGGCTGAATGTGCAAATAGCAGACTTTTACCGGGTCTAAGTTTCCTCACGTTTCCTTTCTGTTTAGCATGCTGTTTGTGCATCTGATTCTACCTTCATATTCTGCATGGGTTCACATCCCTATTAGAAATATGCTATGTTGGCTCTTATTTGGTCCTGTCTTTGCTGTGGCTGAGTAACTACCATTTACTGTCTGAAAGCAAATATTGCACAGCATTTGTATGTTTAAAGCCTTCAGCTGGGTCCACACTATACACAATTCCTGTTCCTAAGGAAGAATCAAAGGAGCTAAGTGGAAAAAGCTCGGCCACACAGTGGCTGCATAAAAGCAGATGCAACGGTTTAGGTATTCTGCCAGGCACCTGCTGTGTCTCTCCGAATACAATAGTGGCAGTGGAAGATTCCTCCATTTCCGTATGCATGAGTGTCAAACTGGCAACCCTCCAGCTGTTGCCAAACTACAAGTCCCATGAGGCATTGCAAGATTGACAGTTATAAGCATGGCTCCCAAAGGTAGAGGCATGATGGGACTTGTAGTTCCGCAACAGCTGGAGGGCTGCCAGTTTGACACCCCTGTGAGATCAGTTAGAATGTTTTCAATCAGCCCATAGGTTGTACGAAAATAATCTGTGTGTGTATACCCAGCTTTAGTAGGAAATTTGCTTGTGTAAAGTGATGCTGGAAATGTTATCTTTTAATTACAACACTGGGATTGATTATGGGATTATACGTAACATGGATTTAAACCTAAGTCTGTGTTTTACTATTTTCTGTACAGTTTTCTTAACCACTTAGCGACCTCCCGCAGTGTACTGCAGACTGGAGGCAGCTGTAAGCAAAGCAACATACCTGCACGTCGCTTCCTACTTCTGGGTTTACATGCCCCCTGGCCGGCACCTGCTGTGATTGTACACAGCAGGAGCTTGCTAGCAAGTCCCAGGAGATTGTACACAGCAGGAGCTTTCCAGCAAGTCCCGGCCAATGATTCACAGCCGGGACCTGCTGATCGGCTGTGTACAATCACAGCCCAGAGCTCTGTGTTGACATTCAACACAGAGTTCTGTACAGAGAGAATCATCTCTGTGTTTCTCATCCCTACCAACCAGGGATCAGAAACTTAGAGATATCTTAGCAAAAGCAGCACTGTACACACATTACACATAGTTCGGCATATATTTAACCCCTTGATCACCCTAGATGTTAACCTCTGGAAAGCCAGTGTCATTAGTACAGTGGCAGTGTATAATATCACTGATCACTGTATTAATGTGACTGATGATGTCAGTGGCAATTAGTCAGTCTCCCTCAGTATTAGTAAGGCTCAGTTCACACTAGCGTTGAAAGCGGACATTTGAGGGTCATTTTTGAAAATGATACACATGGCAGCACACAATTCTGTTCACACTGAAGCTTTAGGAAGAGTTGAAGCCTTTCAACGCCTCCCATTCAAGTCTATGGCGATGCTCCTCAAATCCCTGGAAGGCTTTTCACGAGCATTAATACCATTAAGTTCATTATAGGCGTTTGTGGTGCAGTTTTAACACTTATAAACGCTCCCCAATTTGCGGTTTTGCGTTTTATAACGCTTGTAAAATGCCTAACCGTATAGGGGTGTTTGGGAAGAAGTCAAGTGTGAACAAGCCTTACCCCCCCCCCGGTCACATTGGGTGCGACTTGGCATGCGAATTGCATGCCATTCGACTTGCAAATTGTATGCCAAGTTGTACCCTATTGTCCGCAATTAGAGCAGTCAAATCCGTGTGGTTCCGACTTGGTCGGAGCCGCACCGGTTTCTAAAGTAGTTTGGATTGGAGTTAGGATGGTGTAAATGGACACATCTGCTTACAGCTGCTGCTTCATAGACGAATGGAGGGTCCGATCAGGTCCGCCTGAAAAACGGACAGATGGACCTTATCAGACCAGTTGTCTAATGATCATATAGTGGGGGGTCAGCATCTGTATTGTGCTCCGGTATATGGAGGTGATATGAATGTATAAAGTGGGATCAGCATTCCTAGTCAGGGATACATGGTGTATGTTGTCCTCCCTGCCCCCTGATGTCTCCTTGTTTGATCCTCTTCCCCTCCTGCACTCCTCCTATGCTGTGTGCTCTTGGGGTGATGTCCCCTGTCTGTCTGGTGTAGAGCTCTCTAGCCCTGACTGGGGGAAACATTCAGTGTCTGGTGGACTGTTCTCCAGCACCCCTAATGTTTGTTGTTGTGTTTACCCACTTACCATCCTCCCTATAGCAGAAATGCTGCTACAGGGCGGCACGGGTGCGCAAATCATGTATATATACGCGGCTGTCAGTCACCGGGTCCCGAGCAGAGCAGTGTGATTACAGTGAAGCACACTGACACAGCCCCCTAGTAAAATACTGACTGCACACAGTTAACCCTTTGGACGCCCCTCATGTTAACCCTTTTCTGCACAGTACCACTAGTACAGTGTCAGTGCTTTTTTTTTTTAGCACTGATCACTGTATTGGTGTTACTGGGGATGTCAGTGACACCAAGTCACTTCCCTCCAGTGTCAGAATGTCTGCCACAGTCCCGCTATAAGTCGCTGATCGCTGCCATTACTAGTACAAAAAAAAAAATTCCAGTATATATACCACCATTTGTAAACGCTATATCTTTCACCTAAAAAGATTAATTTACACATAGTGGGATTTTTTTTAGCAAAGACATGTAGCAGAATACATTTTGGTGTAAATTTATGATGAATTTTGATTCTTAAAATGTTTTTAATAGTTTTTTTTTCTCAAAATTGTCAGCCATTTTTTTTTTCATAGCGCACATAGAAAAAAACGACACAGGCGATCAAATACCATGGAAAGAAAGCTCAATTCGTGGGAAAGAAAGGACGTAAATTTAATTTGGGTGCAGCATTGCATGACCACTCAATTCTTAGTTAAAGTAACGCAGCGCCGTAACGCGAAAAATGGACTGGTCAGGAAGGAGGGTAAATCCTCTGGAGGGCAAGTGATTAAAATAGGATTATAGTTATTCTAAAAGTAAAAATATATTTTTTAAAAAATAACAATTATGTCATACCTTCCTGCTCTGTGTATTGGTTTTGCACAGAGCAGCCCTGATCCTCCTCTTCTTGAGTCCTCCGCCAGTGTTCCTGGCCCCCCGTTTCAATGAGGCACTCATGCGTGCTTTCTCCCGTGCCATGCTACCTGCGTCTACATACACAGACAACTGGACTCAGCCCCACCCCCTCTCTCCTCACTTGCTGTGATTGACAGCCGTGGGAGCAAATAGCTGCCGCTGCTCTGTCAGCCAATGAGGAGAGAGAGACCCGGGAGAGCCGCTGCTCTTATTCACAACCCTGGATTGAGATTGGCTCAGGTAAGTATGAGGGGTAACCTTTCAGGGGAGCTAGATACAAAAGTTTAGGGTTTTTTTTACCTTCATGCATAGAATGCACGAAGGTAAAAAAAAACTTCATCCTTTAGAATCACTTTAACGAATGACCATGTGCTCTGGTCGATAAAACAAACTTCCAAGACTCATAGACATCAAAAATTTTATTGTTTTGATCTTAAAAATTTCCTTTTATTGGGTTGCTAGCTTTTGGATCTTTAAATTATCAAACAGTTACCAATGCTTCAAAGGCATCTAAACTGAGGATGCTGTGCCCCAGGCACCATGGTAAGCCACCCCAAGTTACCTGTCTCTCCCCTCCTGCTCTCGCTGCTGCTAGGCTGGGCTCAGCGGATGATTTGAGCAGTGGAGTCTCAGCGAGGAAGTGCTCTGATCCCGCAGGGAGCTCTCGGACAGCTGGCATCAAACAGGGAGACAACCTGACCGTGCTGGAAACACAAGCAGAAGGAGAAGGAGAGATGGAGCCATAGGGGAGGAGAGGAATAAACACTATGGGTGAGTGGAAGAGGCACCAGGGAAATCTTAGAGGACTGGGAATCGGGGTATGGAGGGGGCGAATGGAGCACCGGGGTCCGTCCACAGGCATTTTAGCGCCTCGTAGCCTGACACCCAAGACGGCTGCCTGTACTGCCATATGGTGGCTCCGGCCCTGGCTACATCTGCAAAAAGGGTCTGCCTAAAGAGATCTAGAGATCTAGCAGGACTTCATTTTCTGGCTAAAGTTCCACTTTAAGCAAATTATTGGAAGTTTATTACCTGGAGAACCTGCCAGTAGCATCGCTTCCTATTATAGGTTCATAATGCTAAGTCAAGGCAATTAACAGCCTGTCTTGTGCGCTTTTTAGTTGTCTATCTGATAGACCTGATAGTTAGCCCAGTGGCCAACTGGAGGAGCCCACATAGCAGGCTTAGTGCTGCTGTTAATTGAGAGCCAGTGGCTTCACATTGTCAGCCCGCAACAGAAAGTGCTGTTACTGACAGCGTCTTAAGGTAAGAAACTTTGCAACAGGTTCACAAAGAACAATTTGCTCACATAAACTGTATATAGTGAGGCATGATCCCAAACATACCGAGCAATAGATTTTGGGGGTTACATTTTGAGGCAGAACCTACCACTCAGCCCTAAGTTGGGAAGAGTCGGGAAATGTAGTGGAATGGCCCAACACAGAGGGGTTCGTTTACTAAAACTGGAGAGTGCAAAATCAGGTGCAATTCTGCAAATAATCCAATCAGCTTCCAGTTTTTTTTTGTCGATGCTTAATTGAACAAGCTGAAGTTAGAAGCTGATTGGCTACCATGCACAACTGCACCACATTATGTACTCTGCAGTTTTAGTAAATCTCCCCCAGAGTCTGCACAGTAGAAGCAAGTGAAGATTTCCACTTAAATTCCTCTAAATGCATATAGTGATCTGAAGAGGAGTGCTTCTTCCAGTTAAAGTGGTAATAAACTTGTTTTTTTATAATTTTACCTACAGGTAAGCTTATGATAAAGCTTACCTGTAGGTAAAATTAATATCTCCTAAATGTGCACTGTTTAGAAGTTATTCTCCTTTTTTTTTAAAGCCGATGCATGCGCTTACCTGTGCAGTTCCTTCAGAGCTGTGTGCCGTGGCCTGGGACTCCTGCACATGAGTGACGTCATCGCGTCCCGGCCTGTCAGACGGCCGAGGCTTGCGAACCTAAAAGGAAGACCAGGTGAAGATGGACGCCTCTGAAGCAGTGACAGCGCGCCGCTGGAGGACTTCGTTTTAAGGTTTACATAATGTGCTAGTATGAGATGCATACTAGCACAATTATGACAGTACCTTGCAGGGGAGTTTTTTTTTTTTTTTTTCTCCTCTGCGGTTTACTACCGCTTTAAACTGGAAACTGAAAATGATTAATTTTCCTTTTTGCATTAACGTTTTAAATATAAGTGGCAGTAAAATGCTGATCATTTCATGTCTGGATAAATTGTAAACCAAAAAAGGTTTGTAACTACCAGTTATTAAAAAGAAGCACTTTGTGTTCCTGCTAGTTCCCTAATGTTGGGAAGTAGAAAACAAAATACATGTAATTTGTGAGTGTAGGTGTTCACGCTGTATTACCAGCATAGAGATGAAAGGTTTACTGGTAGAGATTCTATGTCTGTCATTGTTCCCTGTAATTCACTTATTGGTAACAGCTGTTATTTTATAGTGAACAGCTGTTGTCGGGACCCGGGGCTGGGGCTGCCCCTCTGTTTTACTTACTGTCAGCGAACATTTGGGCTTTCAATGTCCACTGCTTTCTGTGGATTGAAGACGCGATAGTGTCACACATTCTTATTTATTGGAAATTCATCATTGTTGTTGTTAAAGGAGAACTCCAGCCAAACATAAAAGGGAATAACCCAATAAAAGACAATAACAAAACCAGCTCTTTCTGCAATATTTACCTTCAATCTAGAGTTCTTTTTTCTGCACCTAGGTATTCTCAGTCTGATGGTCAGCATTATTCAGCCCAGTTCCTATGCGTTCTGGAATCCCTTTCCCAGGAGCTGTAACTTGACCGTGAAGAGAGAAGCAGCACAGTGATGAGCTCATCACTGTATCCCTTCCCCAGGGGCTGTAACTTGACCGTGAAGAGAGAAGCAGCACAGTGATGAGCTCGTCACTGTATCCCTTTCCCAGGGGCTGTAACTTGACCGTGAAGAGAGAAGCAGCACAGTGATGAGCTCGTCACTGTATCCCTTTCCCAGGGGCTGTAACTTGACAGTGAAGAGAGAAGCAGCACAGTGATGAGCTCGTCACTCTTTCACTGTCGGCATGCTTCTTATCAGCACATCTATTTATTACAAGTACTTGTATAGCGCCGTCAATTTACAGAGCCCTTTACATATTACACATTCACATAAGCCCCTGTCCTCAAGGAGCATACATTCTAATGTTCCTAACTCACATTCATACACATACTAGGGCCGATTTAGATGAGCCATTTGACCTACCAGCATGTCTTTGGAGTATGGGAGGAAACCAGAGTACCCAGAGGAAACCCATGCAGGCACATGGAGAACATGCAAACTCCAACCAGGTTGTGGCTGGGATTCGAACCAACAACCCTACACACATAAACAGATTGCCTTCTTGTTCTGCTTTTAAAGCCAGCCATAGATGGGTTGAATCTCCAGCTCAGCAGGGATCCGTCTATGAGCAGGCTGCCTGTGCCCAAGACGATCCATCGATCAACTTGTGTACCACAAGCCTGTCGGATTTTTAGCATGCAATTATTGCCCGCGGCTATAGCCACTAGTAGAAATCATTGTGTTCTCCCACAGGGACAGCTTCCCACCAGGAGAACACAATAGCTCAAAGTGAAACAAAAAACAAGAAGCGCATCAACCTTGCGCATTACCTCAGTAACCAAATTTATTAATTGAAGAATGGTACTCACAAACAGCAAATAAAATCAGGCATGTCCTCAAAGGGACTTCGAAGATGACGCGTTTCAAAGGCCATGCCCTCTTCATCAGAGCTCTGATGAAGAGGGCATGGCCTTCGAAACGCATCAGCTGTACTGCGTGTCTACCCCCATGATGGGATTCGCACTGGCTCCTTATTTTTGAAGTCCCTTTGAGGGCTACATGCTTGATTTTATTCGCTGTTTGTGAGTACCATTCTTCAATTAATAAATTTGGTTACTGAGGTAATGCGCAAGGTTGGTGCGCTTCTTGTTTTTTGTTTCACTTTGCAGTATCGGTCGGGCTTCCCCAGCCTTGTTTGGTGCTGTACAACCTTTAAATACACTGGTGATTGCTTTTTTCTGGTTTTGGTTCCATCTACTCACCACCAGTCTGGGTCCTAGAGCGCAGGAGAAATCGCATCTGAACACAATAGCTCGTTGGGAGGGATTTGAGCGATTTTATTTCTTGCAACTCATTGTTGCAGGAAAGAAAATCGCATAATCTATGGCTAACTCTGTCTGAGTTTAATGTATAGGGAATGCAAGAGACTGACACCAAGTCTTATTCAAGTACTTTTCATGTTGGTTTTATTTGTAAAAAATGTATTTATTTAATGATATATTCATGAATATAGTGCTGCATTAATTTGTGTCTTTTATATCTGCCTGGAGTTCAGCTTTAATTGAATTGGTATGGAGGCAATTCTTATGGATATGGTGGGTGCCTTATTTTTCTTTTTTAGGCTTTCTTTCCTTTCCTTATTTTTACCTGGTGATCCAGTTAGCACGTCTGTTGTGTTTCATCAGAACAAGCTGTTCTGCAAATGTAGCAGTTAGAATGTTGAAACAAACCATTTACCACTGACAGGTGCTTACATTGGTCAGCTTTTATTTATTCTTGTAAAACCTTTTTATTTTAACTGCTGTGTGAGCTGGAGTTTGTCTTCAATTTGCTAGTGTATTTAAATCTGCTAGTACATCTAACACTCCCCTCCTCAAGAATGACAATGTTGCTGTCCAAACTTGTCTCTGTGCTCCTTCATCCAGAGTGGGGGCCCTCTAATATGGGAGGTGTGCTACTGGACAGATCACCAGGTGAAAACAGAGTAAAAAAATAAAAATAGAAAACTAATGCAGCCACGACATTTAATGATTGGTAAGCTGCTATAAATTACATTCTTGGTTTTGGGTTTAATAATGCTTTAAAGCCTGTAGTGGGTCTAACTCTGGTACCTATCGAACTGCACAGACATATTTAGACTCCTCGCACAACTGCTGCAACAGGAGAGTAGGTAAGACTGTGACAATGGAGATTGTTAGCATAGTGCCGATGTGATTGCATGTCTATTTCTGTAAGTTCAACTGGGCTCTACTAGTAAATACAAGCTAATGTGGTGGAGATTGTTTCTTAATAGAGTTCCTTGAGTAGCATTGCCCAGGTCTACCAATAAGGACTGCCACACCAGTATTGCATGGTGGGGCCTAGGCAGGATACTTAAGTTCTAATTTTTATAAAGTCTATCTACTTAGGGTGAAGGGGGTTCCTCTATCCTTCTGGACTTGAATTTTTAGAGAACAGGATGTTGTTTAGTGTGAAATGTTGTAAATTATAGTAAGTAAGGTCTTGTCACAGACAATCTTGCTTTTATGAATGTGGCATGCGTTGGATAAATATGTATAGGTAGTATCGTAGAAAGTGGTGCCAGTATGCTCATGTCAATGTGAGGGTGGCTAAATTAAATAGGATAGTGATTAGTGACATGCTCAATCTGTGTTTTCAGACATTACATACTCTAGGTCAGGGGTGCCCAACCACTGGCCTGTGGGCCACATGAGGCCCGCAGAGCCCTCTGATGTGGTCTGTGACCTCCTGCTCTTGGATGGCGAGTGGGCAAGCTAGAGGAAGCACGGCTCTGGAGGCAGCAGAGCCACATAAGCCGATACTTCCTGTAGGGGTTACCTGCACTGAGCCTGTTATTACCTGTGGGTTTGGTGTGCATAGAAGTCTATGGCAAAGTGCAGCTAATCCACAGGAAAGCTATAAGTGCACTACACTGCACTCGCGGTGTGGGTAATCAGTGTGAAAGCATCCTTAGGCCCCTTTCACACGACCAGTCTGATCGGGTCCACCTGTATGTTTTTCAGGCAGACCCAATCAGACTCTCTATAGAGCGGCATATGTAAACATACTTGTGTCTGTTTACCCCCGCCTACCTCCAATCTGATCCGCTAAAAAAACCAGAAGTGGATCCGTCCCCTTCCATCTGGGTGGATCGGATCATAGGGCCCATAGAGTACATCAGGCTGTGTCTGTAAGGCTCTGTCTGTATCTGCTCTGCATATGCAGAGTGGATACAGACCTGTTATCTGCCCACTACCCTCATTGTGGCCCACGACCGGTTACCAAGTCTCTTAAGTGGCCCTCGCTCTTCAAAATGCTGGGCACCCCTGCTCTAGGTGTTGTCAAAACCATTCATTTTACACCAAGGTTCTGTGGAACCCTTGGGTACCTTCTGAGGTTAGTAGAGGTTCCTTAATCATTAATGGTTTGATCTGCTTCTGATTCCTAATGTAAATGGGCACTTCTCCCACTGACCAGTAATGTAGGGAGGCATTTCCCCCCTGATCCCTAATGTAACAAGGCCCTTCAGCCACTGACCACTAATGTAAGGGGCCCTTCCTCTACTGACTGCCAATGTAAAAGGAACTTCTCTCTCTGATCACCAACTTAGGGGGACCTTTTCCTTCTGACCACCAATAAAAAGGAATACTGCAAACTTCATTGTCTGCACTTCTGTTCTGGCCCTTTTTTTTATCCCTTTCATTTCATCATAATCTTGGTATGTCACTTTTTTAACTCACCTATTACTTTCTGAACATGCTAATGTACCTTGAGCTTTAGGGTTCCTGGAGACCTGAAAATTATGACAAGACTTCCTCCATGGTACAAAAGGTTGAGAAAGGATGCTCTACAGTGTTACGCACCATCATAAAAAGGTTGAGAAAGGCTGCTCTTCAGTGTTACGCACCATCATAAACACAGATGTGATTGTAGAAAATAGTCTAAGATGGGAAATATTAGCAACTAATTTATACTAACAAGGGCAAAGGAAAGAGTATGTATCATCCATAGTAATCAGATGCCTGCTGTCATTTTCCTAGTGGAGGATCAAAATGTCAAAGTTAGATCGTGATGAGCTAAATTAGAATGCATGGAGCAGAATGCTTCAGTAATGTCACTGGGTGAATGTCAGAGCAGAGAAAGAAAAGGTGAAAGTCTAGAATAATTGTATCGGGTCATCAGACATTTACAGTCATCCCTCTGACATTTTCACATCTGTTAAAAAGGTGTAGGGATGTAGGATTATTGATCTATTTACTGCATCATACGTAAAACAAAACTTAAAGTAGCATTCCAGGTTTACTTTGACTGGCCCAAATGATCAATTTTCATAACAAACCGAGGCAGCAACTGCGTGTGCTGTACTATACTGTAGTTGTATCTGCTACATACAGTGTGTGGGGGCATGTTCAACACAGTATGGGCAACTTCCCGTCTGCTGCCTGAACTAAGTGGGGAACTGGAGAAAGTACAGAGGACAACCAAACTGATACGAGGCATGGAGGAGATCAGCTATGAGGAAAGATTAGAGGAACTGAATTTATTCTCTCTTGAGAAGAGGAGATTAAGGGGGGATATGATCAACATGTATAAATACATCCTTGGTTCATATAGTGAACTCGGTGTAGAGTTATTCACCCTGAGGTTATCACAGAGGACAAGGGGGCACTCTTTACATCTGGAGAAAAAGAAATGTAATCTCCAAACATGGAAAGGGTTCTTCACAGCTGTGAAAATGTGGACTAGACTCCCTCAAGAGTTGGTTCTGCCCAGCTCAGTGGATTACTTTAAAAAAAGCCTGGATTCTTTCTTAGATACACAGAATATAACTGGTTACTAACATTTTTAGATAAAGTTGATCCATGGAATATCCGATTGCCTCTCGGGGGATCAGGAAAGATTTTTTTTCCGGTGTATGAGCAAAGTGGATCATGCTTTGCTGGGTTTTTTTGCCTTCCTCTGGATCAACTGTGGGTGTAGGATTATAACTTTTTTTTTTTTTTTTTAAATGGTTGAACTGGATGGACTTTTGTCTTTTTTCAGCCAGACTAACTATGTAACTATGTAAATCTAGTTAGGCTGAATGCTTATCCACTATTCAGGAGAAGCCTTGCATTCTTAGAATACAAAGCTTCCTCTGATTGACCAAGGTGGGAGTTGTGATGTGATCTGCCTGCCTCTGTACCTCTGTCAATCAGAAGAAGCCTTATATTCATTGATAAAAATACAAGGCTTCTCTTGGATGGCAGAGAAACATTCAGGCCAACTCAATTTTAGTTTCGGTAGCGTCACCCGTATTGATGTATATGATGCTACTACAGTATCTGAGGCTCGGCTCACACTATGCAGGCTGGTTGCAGGTGTGGGAATCGCATTTGTTCCCTCACTCGTAACCACCCGCAGCTGAATATAGCTGCTCTTACGCACCTCCACGCATCTCAGACTGCAGCGTGATTGCGGGTGCAGGAACTGAAGGGAAACCGCATGGTCAAAAAGACCATGCAGTTCTACTGTGGCCGTGTTTTTAAAAAGGTGCATGACCCTTTTTTGTGTGGGAAACATGGGAACAGCAGTCGGCCTGCAATAGTGTGATCTGAGCCTTACAGTGCATACTGCGAACCGATCAGTTAAAAGATAAGTATGGGCTGGAGAAAAAAAACAAACATTATACTAACTTAAGTGAATGTAGCATCGATCAAATGCTGCATCTTTCCCCCACCGGCTCTGAACTGTGCGATCAAAGACCGCTGATCATTCAGTTCTCCCCTCTGATCTGCCCCACCTACACTCACTTGAGCAGTGGGCTGGGGAGGGGGCGGGAGCAGCTGGCCCATGCTCTTGGCGGATCGCTGAGAGGCTGAGCCAAGTGTCATTCCAGGCTTCTGGGCCGATCCTAACACTATGATCAGGATCTTTTCAGAGCCTGGACCAGCCCTGTGATGTCATTTGACAGTGGGCTTTAGCCCACTGTCTTCTGAAAACGGGTCACAGAAGTGTGAACTAACTGCACTCCTGTGATCAGTAGAAGCTTTTTTGGCTATATTTCTCCTTTAATAATAGAAATAGTTCATTTGGATCAGCTTGGCCTACACAAACTATTTAAAATTAATATAAAATTGAAATTTTACTTTGAAGTGTATTTCCACTTTTATACCCAAATTGAGATAACACCTACTTTATACGCCTTACACATTCCTATTGACATATCATAACTTTAAAATATTTAAAATTGCTGTTTACCTTTTAAATTGCCTTTTATTAGCTTAAAAATAATACTTAGCTTTCCCTTCCTGTTATAATGTTAAGGAGAGGGCAATGGAGTTATGTTTACCATAATTAACCTTGTCTGTACTGTGCTGGTAGGTCTTCAGTATCACTTATAAACTAGATGTGCACACTGTCTGTCCTGACAAAGGGTAAAACATCTAAAGCCTTGGGTGATACATTGTATATTAATGCACTAAAGAAAAAAACATCTCTCAGTCTATCCCTTAATTGCACATTGCAAGAAATGAACAATACAAGTTGCACATAGAGCCCTATATGTAAATCTGCTTCAAAGAAACAACTAGAAAGGTAAGAAATATTTTTTAAATGATTTTTAAGTTTGCTGTGTGAATGGGAACACGTAACAAACATATAGTGTACGTTTTCTGAAATTTGACTGCAAAAGCGGATCTACACAAAACAAGAAAATATTCATTAAAGTAAAGAGCAGTCTTCACAAGGCAGAATCCTATAGAAATCACACAGATTATGTTCCACTAATACAGTGGTTCTCAACCTGTGGGTCGTGACCCCTTTGGGGGTCGAACGACCTTTGCACAGGGGTCCCCTAAGACCATCGGAAAACACATATTTTCGATGTGTAAAGAGCAGCTACTGTGTAGAAAGCAGCTGCTGTGTTGAAAGAAGCAGTATTGGAGGTAAAAACGACACTTCATGAATTATAATTACTAGGTAAATAATTTTATGATTGGGGGTCACCACAATATAAAGAACGGTGTTAAAGGGTCGCGGCATTAGGAAGGTTGAGAACCACTGCACTAATATAACATCAGTAAACTAAACTTTGTACAATGGCATTGCTTTTTGTGCTGCTTTACCGAATGATGAGCTGAAAATTAGTGTTGATATAAAGTATATGGTCAAAAGAATTGTATATGGATACCCTTCCAAATGATTGAGTTAAAGTGTTCTCAATAAAGAGTACTGTTCATCCTACAGCCTACAAAGCATTTTATAAAATTTTGCAATTTAAAGTGGAACTGCACTGCAGCTGAGCACCACAAACCAAAAATGCTATTTAATTAATTGTTAATAGTCAAAGCAAACTCCCCCATCCATCCATGTCTCCATGCTTTATTTTTCTGATAAATCATTTTGAAAATTGCCCCCCTGACATTTCTGGCAGTGGGCATCTTGAATGAGGGCAGATAATTATAATTCATGTAGCATTTACTTTCTGGAATCCATCTGCCTTTAGCTTACACATTGGCTGAGCTGAGAACCCCCCCTGATGGGATGTATGACATCATTTGCTTAGGCATGGAAACCTGGAAGTAACTGAAGAAATGTAAAAAAAGTGTAAAACATGTAAATATGATATACTTTCCTATCTATTTACTAATGCTAGCAGCATAAGGATTCAAAATAGTGTTGATTGAGAGAGTGAAGTTCCACTTTAAAGCCTGTGGTAATGGTTTGAAGAAGAACTTTTTCTGTTCCAGTGTGCCTGTGCACAAATCCAGCTTAAAAAAGATATGGCTTAGCTAGTTTGGAGTGGGAAACTAGAGTGGCCAGCACAGAGCCCTAACCTCAACCCTACTGAACACTTTTGGGATGAATCGGAATGCCAATTGTAGGCCAGGTCTTCTCTTCCAACATCCGTACCTGACCTCACAAATGTTCTCTTTTGGATGAATGGTCAAAATTTCCCATAGACAAATTCCCACGGAACCACGCCAAAATCTTGTGGTAATTGTGATGGTTAGGTGTTCACAAATGTTTGGCCACAATCTGTATCTGCTTGTCTTTTGCCTGAAGACTTGAATCTACTATAACCTTTTCACATGGAGTAAAGGGTCAGTCACGCTTACCATATTTTCCTTTCTTCCAGAGGCACTTCTTATCCCCAAGAAACAGTGCAAATAATGTAACCTTTGTACTCGATTGTAACCATTGTATGGTACCATTGCGCCATATTGTACTGTACTCACTGGCCATTTCTTAGCACCCTAAGGTTGAGATATTGGGAAAAACAGATTGCCATTTGCAATGTCAGCTACTTAACCTGGGTGTTTTTCACATTGTCTCAGCTATAGAAAAATGAAGATGTCTCAGAACTCATTCTTCCTATTGTGCAATACAGTTTTATAGATGTGCCTTAAATATGATGGATAAAGCACAATTTCAAGCTATTCCTGATACATTCGTTTTTATACAGAAACAAAAAATGTTGCATAATAAAGTACACAGAATAAAAAAGTAAATCCCACCCCTACAATACAAGTGCTAATTGTACATGGAGTGATTAATTAATTAGGTATTAAAGGTACATTTGAAACTAAAATCAAACTAAAACGTTAAGCAGGCAAGTGTGATAGGGTATTTGAGCTTAGTTTTTATATGTGTTTGTGTGGTAATTCTGTAAACAGTGTATTTGATTGGTGATTTGGGTAGAGAGGGTCCTGAAAGGAGTTTTCTTGGCCAGTCAGGATGATGTCAGAGAGATATTGTGATATAGGGGATTGCTCATTACTCTGGTATCTGAAATAGGTGATCTGGTGCAATGAGGAGCTCACTACTCTCTCCATTGCATGACCAGCCCCCTGGAGCTATGTAGAATTTCTTTCCTTTCAAATGGTCCACCTAGAAATTTTACTTGGTGATCCACCAATGACAAGACTTTCATGGAATGCTTCATGGAATGTTTCAAAGCACAAATGGTGAAAAAAAAGAACCATACACTTCGGCCAGCCATGATACACCATGCCTATCCACCCACTCTTATTAAGAAAGAGCTTTTTTTTTCCAATAACAAGAAATTCAGGGGCAAAACTGACTAGTGATTTGAAGGAATATCTCCCCAATGGACAGAGCTCCCTTCCCACTGTATCTAAAGTTAAAATAAAACATACTGGGGGTGTTTCATAGAGGCAGACTGTTCTCTGTGTAATGGAGTTCTCCTTTAGCTTAGCGGATGAGTTCCATCATCTTTGCAAAGTGATTTTTCACTGTATTCACAAAACTAAGGGAAAATTTCCTTGCAAAGTGAACAACCTTTAGTAAATCAACTCCATTAACTGGAGTAACATGTTAAAGCGGAGTTCCAGCTGAAAAAAAACAAAAATAAAAGTCAGCAGCTACAAAAACTGTAGCTGCTGACTTTTAAAATACAGCCACTTACCTGTCCCTTGGTCCAGCGGTGTCCTCACCACGGCTGGTTTCACTGGCCGTCTCCTCTCCCTGGCACCGGCATCTCCAGTGTGTTCACCCGGCTATAACAGCTTGCGGCTCGAGAAGCGCTGCACTTTGTGAATGGCTCCGTAGTCTTCTGGGACCTGTCACGTGTCCCAGAAGACTATGGGGGGGGGGACAACTTCCGCTTCCGATCACCTTAGGTAATCATAGCGGAAATGGGAGCGGGTACCTGTCAATTTTTTGTACCCGCTTCCCAAAGGTGCCAATCCTTAATGGGGAGCGGGGGACAAAGACTTAAAGCAGAACTTCCCCTTTTGGGTGGAGCTCCGCTTTAAGGATCAAAGGTCAAGGTTGCAATCATCACACATACATGATTGCTATTTTTTTTGCTTCTGTTCAACTATCAATGTAGAACGCGGTTCTCACAAGAGGATAATGTTCACCTGCATGATAAAAAAAGATTTATGGAAATTATGTAGATTTTGCATATATATTGCTACATTTACAGTGATTTTAATTTATGTTGATTATTGTTGTTACACACTAATCACCATTGTTCATTAGTGTTCGGTGCCAGAGTAATATTGGTTGCATCCAAACACTATATAAACCTTAATGAATGCACAAACTGCTGAAAGTTTATTTCAAGAATATAAGTAGTGTACAAACTGTCAACAAGATACAGAGTTCTTTTCCCAGTGAGCCTTCAACATATGCTTAGAGATGTGAAAACAGGGATTATTACCTAGCTTTTGTCAAACTAACCAAAAATAATTGATTTTTTATCCCCTTCAGACCTGGAGGGTCCTGGACCAGATTTCAAAGCATATGGCAGAAATGACAGACACTTTCATTTGGCTCCAGGGAACACTGGAAGAAAAAACATGTTTTCAGGAACACTTAGAAAACTGTCTCCCCAGTGACTTGGCATTGGGAGACCCTGGAGGAATGAAGAATGCAAGAAACAAGACGTCATTGTCAATGTGCAAGTAAAGAAGGACTGAAAGGTGGCACTGCACAGTGAAAGCACCAATTATATTTATTAGGCACCTGCTGCAAGGGACTGCTGTGTCCTTTCAGGTTTTGATGTCTGTGATAATAAAAATCTGTGTATTTTGGAAAATCTTGAGAAATACAGCTACCATTACATTCAGAGCAATGCTGCATGGCACCTAAAACCTTTACATTGACCACAGTGCCAAAGAAAGCAATTGGAGTGATCAAAAGGTGCAATAGTACCCTCCATTGGCAGAAAGAGGGTAGTGCAGGCTATGATGCAGTATATCATGCTGCAGGGGACACCAAAGGTGCTGCAATTCCATAAATAACTGTTTTTAGTTCAGGACTGGAGATTTTTTTTTTCACTGTAGAAGTGCACCGGTTTATTATTAGTAATTATTTTTATACTGTATAATTGTCATTGGAGATTTCAATTAGTAGTAAAACTAACAAAAACCTATTTGCTTTTGACAGATATTTAGAAACAAAATGAGCAATATATAAAAAGATGTTGTTTCAATGTCCCTGTACACTAACTATATAAAGCTGCTGCTGACAAAATAAAACCCAGCATGTAATTCTGTCTGTTGAAATATTACATCTTATTTGTATAACTTAAAACTCCCAAAAATGCAAAACACATGCTAAAATCTCCTGTGCTGAAATAAACAAATTTGCTTTCCATACCAAATCTGTCCCTTAATCTTGTTCTGCTGTTTGCCACCAAATTAAAACCTAAATTATGTGAGAAATCTTTTTTTTTAAATTAAATTTCTGGTATAAACATATAAATGTATGAAACTCAATATACTTCAAGAAAAATGGGCGTGCTGTCTCTTAAAATTTCCAAAGTGCAATTGTGCATACAATATAACTATATCAAACCATAGTTTTATAAGAAAATAATGATAGTGTGAACTCAATATATGCAATAACCTAAATAAATATAAAAATTAAAAACCAAATATGAACACAAACAAAATTGTGCCGAATCTGTTAAAGAGTATTCAAACATTGAAATGTGTAACATAACATCATAGTCTACTTTCAAAATAAAAAATCAACATAGAAGAGTGTATATCCGTACAGATGGACAAATATGTATATGGACAATAATAAGCTAGATGCTTAAATATGTTAAAAACACTCAAACTTCAAAGTGTATGTGATATGAACCAGTACTCTACTCTCAAAATAGAAACATAAAAAGTGTATATACGTACAGATAGACAAATGTACATATAGACAATTATAAATACACAATCAAAAATAAAAAATATGTTATTCATTATTGCAAACAAAAGATAATAAAGATGAATAAAGCAACCAAATGTCCATACAGATGGATAAATATCCTGGTGAACAGTCCAAAATCAAGATGGAAAATCCTAAAGAAAACAAAGACACACATCAAAGTGTGAGATGGAGGTCATTAAGTGTAGCAGGAATAGAGGGTGCCAGGAAATCCCACCACCCACGTGTAAGGTGAACTCCTTACCAGATACACTGATTCCCACATGGAGGTCTTGCCTCTATCCTCTGAAGATGCTGTTTACATGAAACGCGATAGATAGGGCCAAACACGTGACTTTATTATACACGCTGGCGGGAATCTAGTGATGCTCATCCTTTGTCATATGTCTGTGATTGTCTTCTTATTGTAAGTACATTACCATATTAAAAGCCCTTGGTTTTAACACACTGTGCTATGATGGTCCCTTGTCCTCTGTGCTGAGCACACTTATACAGGATCGTACCTAGATGGAGTGATGTGTCTGAATATTTTGGACAGCAAGGTGCTTCATGATCTCTATGTGGGATCAGTGTCTCTGGTAAGGAGTTCACCTTACATGTGGTTGGTGGAATTTCCTGGCACCCTCTATTCCTGCTGCACTGAATTCTCTCCTTCTCACACTTTGAAGTGTGTCTTTTCACACCTGATAACCGCCACACCAGTTATATGATGACGCTGTACTGCATTGACAGTGACAGTGTGTAAAAAAAATAATGGAGAAAAATTTATTTTTTCATTTTCCAAAAAATTGTGACAAAAATTACTTCAAAAAACTTGCCACGCCGCTTACTAAATTCCGTACACTGTTTACTTTCCAAAAAAGGGGTAATTTGGAAGATCATCCTGACTTTTTTAGGCCATCCTGACTTTTGTGGGCCATCCTGACTTTTTTGGGCCTCAGGAAATGAGACTGGCTGTCAGTACATCATTCAGGATTGATCATTTTCAGATATATACAGTTGTGTTCAAAATAATAGCAGTGTGTTGAAAAAAGTGAACAAAGCTCAAAATCCTTCTAATAGCTTTTATTTCCATACACACAAATGCATTGGGAACACTACACATTCTATTCCAAATCAAAACATGAAGAAAAATAGATCAAAATTGTTGTTGTTCCTCTAAAAAAATTGAAGAAAAGTGAATATTAGACTGTTCAAAAAAATAGCAGTGTTTGTATTCTTCTTTACAAACTCAAACATTCACTATATAAACTGAAAAATGTTTGAAGATTTTGCTTTCCTTTGAATCACTTAAATAATATTTCGTTGTATAAGCACTGTTTCTGAGAACTGCTGTACATCTGTGTTGTATGGAGTCAACCAACTTCTGGCACCTGTGAACAGGTATTCCAGCCCAGGATGATTGGACTACATTCCACAGTTCTTCTCTATTTCTTGGTTTTGCCTCAAACTGCATTTTTGATGTCACCCCACAAGTTTTCTATTGGATTAAGATCCGGGGATTGGGCTGGCCGCTCCATAACGTCAATCTTGTTGGTCTGGAACCAAGATGTTGCACGTTTACTGGTGTGTTTGGGGTCGTTGTCTTGTTGGAACCCCCATTTCAAGGGCATTTCCTCTTCAGCATAAGGCTGCATGACCTCTTCAAGTATTCTGATGTATTCAAACTGATCCATGATCCCTGGTATGCGATAAATAGGCCCAACACCGTAGTATGAGAAACATCCCCATATCATGATGCTTGCGCAACCATGCTTCACTGTCTTCACAGTGTACTGTGGCTTGAATTCAGTGTTTGGGGGTCATCTGACAAACTGTCTCCGGCCACTAGACCCAAAAAGAACAATCTTACTTTCATCAGTCCACAAAATGTTGCGCCATTTCTCTTTAGGCCAGTCAATGTGCTCTTTGGGAAATTGTAACCTCTTCAGCACATGTCTTTTTTTCAACAGTGGGACTTTGCGGGGGCTTCTTGCAGATAGCTTGGCTTCACATAGGCGTCTTCTAATTGTAACAGTACTCACAGGTAACTTTAGACCTTCTTTGATCTTCCTGGAGCTGATTGTTGGCTGAGTCCTTGCCATTTTGGCTATTCTTCTATCCATTCGAATGGTAGTTTTTCTTTTTCTTCCACGTCTTTCAGGTTTTAGTTGCCATTTTAAAGCATTTGCGATGATTTTAGCTGAGCAGCCTATCATTTTCTGCACTTCTTTATATGTTTTGCCCTCTCCAATCAACTTTTTAACCAAGGTACGCTGTTCTTCTGAACAATGTCTGGAACTACCCATTTTCCTCAGAATTTCAGAGAGAAATACACTGTAACCACCATGTACAACATTTGCTGCCTTCCTTCCTTAAATAAGGGCAATAACTGCCACCTGTTTTTCAAAGAATGAATGACCTCACTAATAGAACTCCACACTGCTATTATTTTGAACATGCCCCTTTCAATTAGTGATTCAATTACACAGAATCAGCAGCATGCATGTCATGACTGTTGGGTCTGTTGGATATCTATTACTCTACTACACCTGCTAGTAAATTATTTGCCATGTAGAAATATCATTTCTACCAAAAACAGTGATTGATCAGGTTAGTGATGTCTGACTGCTATTACTTTGAACACAACTGTACCATAGATTGTAGGAATGTTCCTACAGACTAAATAATATTAACTAATTTGGGTTATTTTCACCAAAGAAATGCATACATTTTGGTCTAAATTTATGAAGAACAATTATTTATTTGCAAAACTTTATAACAGAAACAAAGAAAAACTTTTTTTTTATTTAACAAAAAATAAAAACCCAGTGGTGATTAAATACCACCAAAAGAAGGCTCTGGTTGTGTGACAAAATGATGACAATTTAGTTTGGGTACAGTGTTGCATGACTGCGCAATTGTCATTCAAACTGTGAGCGCTCTGAAAGCTGAAAATTGGCCTGGGCAGAAAAGGGGTGAAAGTTCCCTGTGCTGAAGTGGTTAAGCATATGGCACAATTTTGTCTTCATATACATATTTGTCCATCTGTATGGATATACACTCTTATATGTTTATTTTTTATTTTGAAAGTAGACAATGGTGTTATGTTACACGTTTCAATGTTTGAATACTCTTTAACACATTCTGCACAATTTTGTTTGTGTTCATACTTGATTTTTAATTTTTATATATATTTAGGTTATTGCATATATTGAGTTCACACCATCATTATTTCCTTCAAAAACTATGGTTTGATTTAGTTATATTGTGTGCACAATTGCACTTTGGAATTTTTAAGAGACAGCACGCCCTTCTTTCTTGAAGTAGTCGTTTTAGTTGTTTTACACCTAGTATGGTGTAGTATTGTGTAGTGGATGCAGCAGTCTTTATTTATATTTTGTTTTGGTAGCGCAGGGAAATATTTGGCTTGTTTTTATGGAATTCAATACACCATTTTAACTGGATTTAACCTATACATTGTTTCTTGATAGCAAGGATTCTTTTTTTTATAACATAGATAAAAGGGACAATAGCTGTTTTTGGAACTGCCTTGATAAAAACAAGCTTTATTTCTTTTTGATGATCCATTTTTCATTTTTTTCCTGATTATTCACAAGTATCTGTACAATATACAAGTAATGTATTCTCTGAAATACCCATTAAGATGGCACATGTCACAATTATGTCATGTTCCCACAAGCGCTGGATGTAACATAATATTTGGTACCTGTCTACCATCACATTTGTATTTAGTGGGGGGCATTAAACAGTTCTGATGCTGATGCTTTCTCCAGCAATGCACATCTTCCACAGGAGTGAATAGTAACATATATAAAACAGTTATCTTAATCGTACAGCACAGGCACAGTAGTCATAGACCTTCATTTATAGGCACATACCTTCAGCTGATTGGGCCCTTGAGCTTTTCAGGACACACCCCCTAGGAGCCTCCCCTAAAGCCCTGCCCCGCTCTATGAGCCCTCTGTTTTTTGCTAGTGTCCTATGGTGATGCACCTCTTCTCCCTTGCGGAGAAATTTATCTTAGCTTAACTAGTTTGTTTTATTTTTGAATTTTCCAACTCTTCAATCATCTCCTTTGCTGTCTTCTAATGAAAAATTGGAAGCAGTGTATCTGGATTGGTGCAATCTCAGTAAATGTTGGGGGCTATACCTGGAAGCTGGACAGTCTGTAATGTTGCTTTGAGCACTGGATCCAAGCACATTTTTCATAGGGACAATTAGTATTATATGTAAAACAGTTATTAAAAGCATGTAAAATGCACCACATTGGCACTACACTACATGAATAATGTACATATATTAAAGTGAAACTATAGACAAAGGAATGGCATATGAGCCAGTCTGTCCAGAATAATAATAACCATGCATCTATGGTTTATCCCATGTTGAGTCCCCATGTAGCATAATTTTCTTAGGTTTTTATTCTGCCTGTAGATCCATTGACATTTAAATTCCTCAGCAAGGTGACAACACTATTCCTTCAACAACAAAATCACTGCAGCGTTGTCACCAGTGTTAATTTTGATGTCAAATTTCGACTTTGTTTTAGTCATAGTCTGTTGACCAAATTGCCATTTTAGCTTTAGTCGTATTTTAGTCATCTGAATTTTTAGTTTTAGTCGACTAAAATATCCTACATTTTAGTCAACTAAAATCTCCAGTACATTTTTTTTTACTAAAATATAATGGGTTTAGTTAAATTGTTATGCATTAGTTAAGCATAGCTGTAGAATTTCCAAACTTATTATATACTTCTGAAGTAAAAAATCTAATAACATATTATTATTTATGGTACTAAGGTTTGAACATGGACTACAGACACAGGTTTAGCCGTTGTGATATATAAGGTCTTTATGTGAATAAAACCAAGTTTCTTAAAGTGGTAGTAAACTTGATAATAAACACAAAAAAAAATTTTCCCCTGCAAGGCAATGCCATAATGTGCTAGTATGCATCACATACCTGCAGATTATGTGAAGCTTGCCTTAAAACGAAACCCTCCAGCGGCATGCTGTCACTGGTGAAACGGCTTCCTTCCTCACCCGGTCCTTCTGGGTTTACAGGCTCCAGCGACTTAAATGGCCAAGCCGTGATGACATCACTCCCGCGCATGCGTGCAGGAGTCACTGTTTATGGCACACAGCTATGAAGGAACAACACGGGTATGCCGTTCCTTCATAGCGCATGCACCAGTGCTGATACACAAGTAAATATTTATAGTACTCCCAGGTAAGCTCTATTATAGGCTTACCTGTAGGTACAAGTAAACAAACTGACTTTACTATCGCTTTAACTGCTTCCCGTCCGCCCTATAGCAGGAGTACTCCTGCAGGGCGGCACGGGTGCGCAAAATCACATATATATACGTGATTTTGCATTTCCGGGTATGGGGTGCGCGTGCCCTACCCACACCACCATTCGCGGCCTCGGCTGTCAATCACCGGGTCCTGTACGGTGATCACTTGCTGGAGTGATTGTCAAGCATCTCCGACGGGGAGAGAACTGTTTGTAAACAATACAGATCTTTCCCCTGTCAGCTCCTGCACACTGCTTTGCATGGCTCTGCATAGCACAGCCATACAAAGCAGTGTGCTTACAGTGAAGCACACAGACATGGCCCCCTAATAAAACATACAGCACACAGTTAACCCTTTGATTGCCTCACATGTTAACCCCTTCCTGTCCAGTGCCATTAGTACAGTGTCAGTGCTTTTTATTAGCACTGATCACTGTATTGGTGTCATTGGGGATGTCAGTGACACCAAGTCAGTTCCCCTCAGTGTCAGAATGCCTGCCGCTACCTACTATAAGTCGCTGATCGCCACCATTACTTGTAAAACATTTTTTAAAAAGCCCAGTATATATGCCATTTGTAAACACTATAACTTTCATGTAAACCAATTAATTTACACATATTGGATTTTTTTTTTTTTTTTTAGCAACGACATGTAGCAGAATACATTTTGACCTAAATGTATGACGAAATTTGATTTTTTTAAATTTTTTTACTGGACATGTTTAATAGCAAAAAGTTAAAAATATAGTTTTTTTCTCAAATTTGTTGGTCTTTTTTTTTATAGTGCAAAAAATAAAATACGCACAGGCAATCAAATACCTTCAAAAGAAAGCTCTATTTGTGGGAAAAAAAGGATGTAAATTTAATTTGGGTGCGCGCTGCCTGACCACGCAATTGTCAGTTAAAGTAATGCACCGTCGTAATGCAAAAAATGGCCTGGTCAGGAAGGGGGGTAAATCCTCTGGAGGGCAAGTGCTTAAACAGGTGGGTAAAGTAGTTGTTCGGGCTCAGGACAGGCTTAGATCAGATTCAGGACAGGTTTGGATGCAGCTCAGAACAGCTTTAGATCAGGTTCAGGACAGGATTAGATTTGCTCAGGACATGATTTTTCATACAGCTGCCAGTTCTGTGAATAGAGAGCAAACCGTTCTGAAATCTTGTTCAAAACTGATGACATGTGCGATTAATTTTCGTTTAGTTTTCATTCTTTGATGAAAATTCTAATTGATTTTTGTCTAGTTTTCGTCACTGATGAAAATATTTTTGTCAATGAAATTAACACTGGTTGTCACCACATGACAATGTTTTAGATGGACCTTAAAGTGGTAGTAAAACCACTTAGTTAATTATTACCTACAGGTAAGCTTATAATAAAGCTTACCTGTAGATAAAATGAACATCTGAACATGCACCATTTAGGAACCCGGAAGTGCCAGCGGGCCTACTGATGACGTCACACAGGAAGATGGTGGCACAGGACCGAGTGGGGGCAGAATTCTGAGAGAATTCTGTTAGACAACACTGGATGGGTGAGTGAGTGAGTATCTGACATGTTCAGAGCCTGGCCGCTATAAGGTATGCAGGGGTTTGAAAAACAATTAGGAAAACAATGAGGAACGGAGGGGGAAGATCCACTTTGGGCAACTTCCATAGATACAATGGATTGAGTGAGCATAGCCACCCCTGGACAAAGTGTCTTATTCACAGGATTAACAAATAAAAAGAGGCAACAAAAAATGCATCTTCCACATCTAAGGACTGGTAAGTTGCAAGATATTAGTTACTTGTTTGGGGGTTTAGATAAGCTGTAATAATAATACTTGGTTTTTAATTTTACTTCAGTGGGAAAATGGGGAGGTAGGGTGGCAAACAAAATTTAGGGGAAGGGTAAGTATAAGGTGAGGGCTGGCTTTTAAGAGCATTGGTTACTTCCCCCTTCATGGGCACAGGTATACTTTAAAAGGTCTACAGACATAGGAGGGTAGTCAAACATTCAGGTCACCTGCCAGACCACTCTCAGGCGACACTGTATTCAGATTGCTACCCATAAACAGGTATATATATGCTTCGTTAAGCTTACACTATAAAGTCTATTCATGAAGCAGGGAATGTGACTGTCACCACATATTCTTTGATTAATAATCAAACGCTGTCATTTGAAGCTGAATTCCAGGTATGGCTTTTTTGCATAGTTACATTGGACCCAGGGGCGGACTGACTATTTGGAAACTGGGGGCCTGGGGTCAGTAGGGGGCCTCATGAGATGCCCCTGGTACCTTTTTCATAGGCTTTTTTGAGTTTGGGCAAGGACACAGGGGCCCCATGATTCCCTATTGCCCAGGGGCCCCATGAGTTGTCAGTCCACCCCTGATTGGACCAATATGGACCAATGTAAGTACAGTATGTATGTGCCATACCTGACCAGACTTCTCCTCTAATGGCAGTGTAGAAGTAAAGAAGCTTGGGCAAAGTCCCTTGCAGTAAGTGGCAGGTAGACAGAAATCTTCGGACCAATAGCCATTGATCTCTTTAGCTGGGCCCTTAGCTGACTAGAGGACAGCAGAGGGAGGTTAACAACACCAGATCCCTGAGATCCCACAATGTCTGTACTCACAGGCTTTTGTAGAGCAACTGGCAGCCTCTCTCAGTGCTACCAGATGGATCCTTAGCAGACTCCCCCTTAGTCAGCTTTTAGGAAAACCAGAGCCACTCATCACTTCCAGTTTCAGGCCCTCAAGTCACCCGCCTGAGGCCTCTTGACAGCAAGTGCCAGGGGAGGCAAACCTGCTTGGTGCAATCCACTCTGGGAAGGACACTGAGCTCATATGTTCCCAGTATATAAATACCACTCCCAGCATGCAATGGGGCCATCCTCTCCTGTAATTGGCCAGAGCTGAATTCATATACATGCTGTTCATTTGTCCACCTATGTTCTGGAAAGCTCTAATGGTTTCCAGAAAGCAGGAGGAGTTCCAGGCAAACTAAAACAACATCAGAGCATTGTGAGCAGCCCTGACTAATAGATTGCAGCACTCTGTTAAGCAGAGTGCCAAGGGTAAATTTACCTATTAGCTCCCCTGTTAGGCAGAAGAGCAAACTACACTAATCTAACTATGTACATCCTAGCACCCATACTAGGAGCATGCTACACATATAAATAATTGTTGTGGTATAGCACATTCCTTTAAACATAGGCACTGCCCCTTGTGATGAAGAGGAGAACTCACCCTTTTGGTTCACCTCCATTTGTTCCTGCTTCGTTCATGACTGAACTTTTGCAAGTAGGTTGTGAATTAATACCACCATCTTTTATTACATGGTGTTGGCCAGACATACTGAAATCAAGGTCTGCTTATTATATCAGGGCCCCTACTCCTATGTTCTCTACATTAAAGTGTGACTCATGCAAAGACCCTTTCAGCAAATTGATGCTGTTTTTCTGTGCTGGAGCATGTTCTCCTGAGACCTGAGATCCTCAGCGGTGTGAGGATTTTACCAGAAGGACTATAAAATCACCCCCTCCTGTGCATAACTGGGGGTAGGGTAAGTACATTTACAAACCTTTTTCCCGCTGATTTTTTTTTTCTTCACTTAAAGTGTTACTAAACCCAGAACCCTGCATTCACCCTATCTGGTCTCCCACAGTACACAGAACATAGAAACTACTAATTATTTTATTAAATATAAACTTCTAAATACCCTTTCTCATCAGTGGTTAGAGCAGTCTTGTGACTTCTATCAGTGTTCAGTCGAGCACTAGTTAAAGCTTGTAGAAGGAGTTTTCATTCTGCTCTTGGAAGATGCCGGCTCCCTGACCTCTGTCTGGATAGTGATGATTGGTCCTGTGCTGATCACATGCACTCCCCCCCCCCCCCAAAAAAAGAAAAAAACCTCTCTAGCCATATACACCAAACTGAGCATGGGCAGAGTGACTTCACACAATATGTCTTATCAGGAGATAAGAGGTGGGCACTGGAAGAAGGGGAGGATCCGAGAATTCAGGATCAAACAGCATTTTTATACAATGCAGAGGATTAACCCCTTAGGTTCCACAGTGACTATAACAAACATGCTTTGTTTATATCTTGCCTTTTAGGTTTCAGTAAAAGATGGTGTCAGTTCTGCTTAAAGTGGAGCAAGCAGAAATTTTAACAGTCTACATATATACATTCTGGTAATGCCACAATGTACAACAGTATAGGATTCAAAAATGTTTTTGTTTCTTCATTAAACATGGTCCCTGAGCACCAGTTAAATGATTGTGCAGTGGCCTAAAATGAGTATTTGGGGAAAATGATGTCAGTCTGTCCAAAGAGGTTTTGAACAATAACTTATTTTAGGTCATTTAGTGAATGGAAAATAATACACAAATACATGTTAACGTTTTAATTTTTGCCATTTGGGGCCAGCAGCACATGCTTTTGCAAGTAAAAAAGTCAACTGGCAGCCATGTTTTGTTACATGATTCAGTGCACAAAGATTCACAGAGAACAACATAAAATGTCATAGTCTCACATACAGGCAGTTTGATATGACCAATTAAAGACATTGAACAATATTCAAAAATATCTGTCTATATGCATGTAAGGCAAATGTATAGTCTCAGAAAATATAAACTATTTTTATGGGACACAAAGTGCAATTGCTTATAATACAGATGGATATTTCATATTACATATATTGATTTTTGAGGTAAAATCATAATCCTTGTTTTCTAACCTGGCAAAACAATGAAAATAAAACAAGGAACTGATTAAAAAGCAATAATAGTTTAACAGTAAAATTCAAAGTATGCCCTATTCCAGCCAGTAAATGATTTCATTTTCTCCTTGGATTCAGTAAGAAATGTCTAACAACTCCACAGGTCTCATATAGTGACCAGTTCTGGCATAAAGTGAACTTGTCACATCTGGGTTGTAGCAAGAATTTGAATTTTCATTCTTTATCTCTGTAGGCTTGCCTATGATGCAGAAGCAAATTAAAGCACAATGGGGCCCCAGGCAAAGTAGCAGCTTTGGCCCCCCTTCCCCTCCATTGACATTAGGGAATGCAATCAGGATAGGGCGGCCATTCCCTTTGCATGGTCTGTAATAGCATGGCCCTTGCCCACCAGGCATTAACAAGTATTGTATGAGGTGACAAGCAAGGGAACCCCATACACCGACTGCAATATCCCTGCTTTACTGCTGGAGGGTAAAGGTTGTAACTGGGTCCCCAGGACATTCACTAGGCTCTAGTCTCCTGCTTAGGTTGCCCTGAGGAGGATCTGGCCCTGCTATGAAGGGATTATTTCTCCTCATATTTAGCTTTACTTGTCCTGACATTTTAACTGGCATGCTAGTGGGTCAAAGATCATCATAAACTGACTCTTTCAGCACAGGGTCACTTTTACCCAACAGATCACCTGTAAAAGAAGTTGGAACATATATACCTTTCCCCAGCTGCTGCAAGTTGTAAAATGGACAGATAGTCCAACTGCGTGAAAATCCTGATCAATTTTTTTTTTGTAAACTAAGAAAACTGCATTTGGCCTAAATATGGAGAAGAAGGCCTAAGTGTACCAATTAGGAATCCATATTGTTAAATGAACATTTCTGTAAGCAAAGTGCTCATTTTGTGGCTGTATTTAGTGTACACAATGTGATAGAATGGTATATGGCTATTTAGGGTGGCAGATTAAGGGAACAACATGCTCTATTGCTTTTCTCAATGGTCTGTTCACTCTGGACAGCTTTTTACACCGTCAGTCCTATCATAGTGAAAGCTTAGTGAATTACATTTGGTAGGTGGCCAGTTCTATCAAGTCTATGGAGAGCTGAATTGAAATAAAACAGATGAAAGATGAAGCACATGTGCACTTGAACCCTACGTGAAATCAATGTATGATTATTGCCAGATTAAAGGTATTGGGTGGACCAAATATATTAAAAAACAGCTTCAGGGACCTGCTAAGAGGAAATATTGTGACCAGAGAGGCCATACTAGTGCCCACTTCATCAGTGTTGACACAACTCTTTACTCTCATCAGTTACTGAACCTCTGTCCAGTAAGTCTCATTGCCACCAATTATATACTCCTGTTTATGGACTACAACCATGCTTTCCCCAAGTTGTAGAAGTGTCGTCAACTGCTCTTGGATAGGATAATATGCAATGCATTAATTCTGAATAAATCTTTCCTTAGAGCAACTCATTATATTGCAGTGTATTGGTATAAAGAAATAGATACAAAAATTATTTGTACCGATGTTAGAGTTCATATATACATCATTCTAACATAATTCTATTCCTAGCATAATATGGATGCCCATTTCACAAAAAAAAAACAACAAAAACATTCAGCCAATCAAACAATTTATATTTATTCTGAACCTTTTAACCTGGAGTGCAATGAGCTGCTCTTGAATGATAATATGTGCAACATGTTAATTTGAAATTAATCTCTTCTTCAGTGCAATTTAGAATATGATATGGTATGTAGAAAAGGGCTAAAATAAATAATCCATACTTCAGTCAAGGCTCATATATCCGTCATTCTTACTCCTAGCGTAGATAGACACATGGTCATTTTCACATGAAATCACAGTCAAAATCAAATCGACCTTCTGCCCTGGATAGTCTATCAATTTTTCAGTAACATTTGTCATACATGATGCACTGGGAAATTAAACTGTCTACCCTCTAAGTCTGGTCCGGCCCTAGCTTCATAGTGAATGAGAATGCAGTGCAAAAGGGAACAGCACATCATAACATTTAACCACTGCTGACTTTTTCTAAATTACTGTAGAGGGTCTATTCCCCTTTTCGGTTTTTAAACAAGATGCAGTAGTAAAGAAACTGACATTTATGCTGAAAAAAATCTGGTGGGCACAAATGCAAATTGTAAAACATTATTTTTCAGAATGATTGCAAACACCTGTCACTTGCAATCGGGTAATGTTCCCAATAAATGTAAAACCATTTACTGGAAAGTTATCTATTCCCCAGGAAGTAATAACACCCCGGAATGGACATTCAATGTTCCCCTAGGGCATTACTCTGGCCAGGGAACGGCAGCTTTCACAGTCCTCATACAACAGATGTATTTTATGAGGCTGCACACATATTATAGGTATGAAGTACTTGTTTACACTGAGACCAATGTAGATAAGGCAAGATGGGGCATTGGCTTTAATAGTGGCAATAGCAAAGCCAGCATAGCTACTGATAAAGTGACTAGACCACGGGATTTTTAATTTTATATGTGTGAAGTTTATGTTGCTTCTGAGCATGTCCTCAAACTGATCTCTAAATGAATCTAAAACGTTGTCCTCTGGCATAAACAATATTGGCCTGTTTCCATACTGATTTAAAAGCACAATCATTAAAAATGTTTGGAAAAATCATAAAAGCCAGAAATAAAATAGCAATACAACAACAGAGAGACTCCCATGTGCTTCTTATTGGCTGGAAGTACTTTGTCCCACTGTAACAATTTACAAACTTTTGCAAACTAAAGGCATTAGCTGTAATGCCAGGCTGCCAAATCTCCCAATCGTCAGTCAAAGCAGCCTGATGACAGAGCTCTCTGTGTGAATGCAGATGGAAGATTCCTTTAGCACTTTGGAATAAAACAGTCTTTTTCCCCAGTCCCTCAGAAATAACATTTCCCCGGGAAGAGGGCCTCTTCTGAGAGACTCCTCTAACAATGAAGAGCATGAACTGGGGCAGTTCTTGAGGAGTCCATGCACTGGCTCCATCCCCTCTGGTAAAACATAATTGGATTTGCTTGCTAGGAAATAGGGTATGTAACTCTTGAAGTGCATTCTGGGTCGGATGGTGGAATCTCAGTCCGGCTCAGTCAGTGCCATTGGACAGTACATGCAATTGGTTTTCCAGGTTTGAGATGCGCTTCTCTTGAGACTCAACAATGCTTCGTAAGCACTTAATTTCTTCAAGTAGGTCTTCAAGAGTGATTCGCTGGGGAATAAAAATAATAAACATTAAAACATTACTGAGAGACTTTTATACTGCCTAAACAGCTCTTGTTTTTCAGACCCCCCCCCCCCCCAAAAAAAAAAATAACCTAACATGGTACTGACACAGCACAATAAATCATTCTCTAAAAATCTTTCCTGCTTCTCAATAATTCTGCTTTGTTGCATGTATATTTTGTAGAAGACATGTAGAATCCCAGCTGAAAGATTACCAACATACTGTAAGCTTCCACACACTGACAGTACAGGAGACACAAAGCTTCCTGCTGTATTTCAAACTTCAAAGCTTTGAAGAAGGTCTCTGAATCACCCAAAAAGTGTTGGCATGGATCTTGATATAAAATGATTGAATTTGAACCACCCGGTTTCTAAATACTTATCCATTGGTGTTCCCACATATCGATGAATTGATCATTGCTAGCATTGGTCATTAGAAAGAAGCACCATGCAACAGGAGTCACCAGTGTTTTTCTGAAAAAGTCTAAAAAGTGTCATAGTAAGTGGGGAGAAAGAATTCTCCTTTCTAGATTCTCCTATTTCTTAACCTTCCCCACTCCACATGCTGCAAAGATAAAAACTTTCTGCGGGTGGGAACACCAATGTTCTGGAATTAATACCACACAAAACCTGTTTTAACAATCTTGTAGTGAATGCTACATCACAGGGAGATTTACAAAATGATTTGGCTACAAAGTACTTTTATCAGCCATACTCTCACTAAACAACATGTTAAAATAATGTTTTATTGTTACAAATTAAAACAATGTATTACAAACCTAAAGCAGCATGTCTCCAACCATGAGTGACTCTTATGTGCACAGGATTGTATCTTATTAGATCTAACAGATGCTTTGCCACCAAATATCTGCACTAGTGGTGGCCTTATTGTTTTATTTTGGTATATTTCGAAGATATTATATTCCTGTAGCCTAATTACAACCTAACTCTTGATTCCAACTCCAATTCCACTGAGTATCATTTAGTGTATGTGTCAGGGGCGGACTGACAACTCATGGGGCCCCCGGGCAATAGGGGATCATGGGGCCCCGGTGTCCTTGCCCAAACTCAAAAAAGCCTATGAAAAAGGTACCAGGGGCATCTCATGGGGCCCCCTACTGACCCCGGGCCCTCGGGCAATGCCCGAGTTTCCAAATGGTCAGTCCGGCCATGGTATGTGTCCATGATCTTCTGTGCGATCCCCTGTAGGGACACGCTAGCAATATCCATAGATCCACTGTCAGCCAGCTAAACCCACTCCTGGACCAAGCCAGTCCATAATGTATCTTCACTTATCCAGACACAGTTTGGCATGCTCAGTTCCAACCTCACTGAAAAGAGCTATCCGCTGTTGTACTGACTAGCATACAATGCTGTATATCATCTCAATAAATCCATATATACATAATTTTATTCTTATCCCAAAGTATTCATATATTTCTATATACCTCAATTAACTCCTTTTTTTTAACCTTACTACAGGACAAAATTAATACAAAATCCCTTATTTTATGCCTACATCATTTTTTTAAGGAGACCTAAAATAATATATATGTATTATAACAAATTCCAATTATTCAAATTCACAAAGAGAATGAAGCAAAAAAAAAAAAAAAAGGACTGAAACCCATGGAATAAGATGTTTTTTCAGAGTAAATAGCTGATATAGCTAATATCATTTTTTTTCAGTTCTCAGCAATTCATTATTATGATCTCCACCCTAAGGGTACAAATGAAGGCACTTAAGACAACTCCTAATGTATCAATATGTTTATTTTAATTAAAATGCTGGCCTATCAGGGAACACAAATTGCATTAACCGCTTCCCGACCGCCCTATAGCAGATATACTGCTACAGGGTGCCACAGGTGCGCAAAATCACTGGGTCCCAGCCGGTGATTACTCGCTGGCGCTCGGTGATTACCGAGGATCTCTGATGGGGAGGAAAGCTGTTTTGTTTACTAACATTTCTCCTTCCTGTCAGCTCAGGCATACTGCTTTGGATGGCTGTGTACAGCACAGCCATCCAAAGCAGTGTGCTTACAGTGAAGCACACAGACACCGCCCCCTAGTAAAACTCTCCCTGCACACAGTTAACCCTTTGATCGCCCCTTATGTTAACCCCTTCCTGCCCAGTGCCATTAGTACAGTGTAAGCTTTTTTTCTTTTTTCTTTTTTTAGCAGTGATCACTGTATTGGTGTCACTGGGGATGTCAGTGACACCAAATCAGTGTTTTTAGTGTTTTTAAGCTCCTAGAAGCTATTATCCGCATTTTTTTTTTTTTTACTCCTAGAAGCTAAATGGTGTTATCCTATGTGTCCATGACACTACTTTAGGCTATTAGCATTTTTTGAGCTTCAGCGTCCAGGAGCAGAACATTTTTTGGAACGTTTTTCCAGCAGAAAAAAAACACAACACTTCTAAGCACTGCTAAATGAAACTAAAACGCTCCCAAATGTTTTTTTCTAGCTTTTTTTTTCCTCTACATGTACTGTAAAAATTGCTAATAAAACAATAATGCTCCTAAACACTCCTAAACTTTTCTGAATGCTACTAAAAAATGCTATTACCAGCATTTTTTATCCAGCATTTTCCCCAAAGTTTTTTGAGCTTAAAAAAATGCTAGTGTGCATGGAGCCTTACCCATATTGAACAGTGCATAAAGTTGAAAGAACTGTGCCATGGAATCTAAGAGTCGAACATCTGTCTGCCTGGAGAAATGCCGCTCATTATGGAGATCACTCTGTTAACACCATATCTGTGTTTCAGCCTCTCTTTAGCTACTGTACATAGAAGTCTAACTTACTGAAAAGCCAGAGTCACAGGAAGAGTAGCTTCTACGTGGCCCAGTTGGAGGTTTGTTGTCCAGAATGTTTTTCTTGGTGACTTTAAGCTCTCTGTTTTTGACTGGAGCATATCCATCTTTTAATGATACCAATAAAGGGTCAGCGGACTGTCCTGCAAACCAATCATCTGCTTCCAATGCTGGCTCGGGTCCTGGTGTGTCTGGGTACAGATCATCCTGGAAAAGGTCTGACTATAAGATACAAAACATGTCCTCATTAGACTGCCCAGTCCTTGGTATACGTACATTTTCCATCTTCTGCACAAAAGGAGGACCAAACAACACTGCTAAAAGGCCTACAACCCAGTGATTAGCAGTGTCACATTTACTTTTGATTTTATTTCACAACATACACTATATTGCCAAAAGTATTAGGACGCCTGCCTACACTCATGAACTTTAATGGCATCCCAGTCTCGGTCCGTAGGGTTCAATATTGAGTTGGCCCACCCTTTGCAGCTATAACAACTTCAACTCTTCTGGGAAGGCTGTCCACAAGCTTTAGGAGTGTGTCTATGGAATGTTTGACCATTCTTCCAGAAGCGCATTTGTGAGGTCAAGCACTGATGTCGGACGAGAAGGCCTGGCTTGCAGTCTCCACTCTAATTTATTCCAAAGGTGTTCTATCAGGTTGAGGTCAGGACTCTCTGGAGGCCAGTCATGTTCCTCCACCCCAAACTCGCTCATTCTTTATGGACCTTGCTTTGTGCACTGGTGCGCAGTCATGTTGGAACAGGAAGGGGCCATCCCCAAACTGTTCCATCAAAAAGTTGGGAGCATGAAAATTGTCCAAAATGTCTTTGTATGCTGACACCTTTAGAGTTCCCTTCACTGGAATTAAGGAGCCAAGTCCAACCCCTGAAAAACAACTCCACACCATAATCCCCGTCCACCAAACTTTACACTTGGCACAATGCAGTTAGGCAAGTACCATTCTCCTGGCCACCGCCAAAGCTGGACACGTCTATCCAGACAGAGAAGTGTGATCCTTCACTCCAGAGAACACGTCTCCACTGCTCTAGAGTCCAGTGGCGGCGTACTTTACACCACTGCATCCAACGCTTTGCATTGCACTTGGTGATGTAAGGCTTGGATGCAGCTGCTCGGCCATGGAAACCCATTCCATGAAGCTCTCTACACACTGTTGTGCTAATCTGAAGGCCAAACCAAGTTTGGAGGTCTTTAGCTATTGATTGTACAGACCGTTGGCTACCCTGCTCTGTCATTTTACGTGTCGCAGTTGTTCCTAGTTGCTTCCACTTTGTTATAATACCACTGATAGTTGACTGTGGAATATTTAGTAGCAAGGAAATTTCACGGATGGACTTATTGCGCAGGTGACAACTTATCACGGTACCACTCTTGAATTCACTGAGCTCCTGAGAGCGACCCATTCTTTCACAAATGTTTGTAGAAGCAGTCTGCATGCCTAGGTGCTTCATTTTATACACCTGTGGCAATGGAGGTGATTGAAACACCTAAACCCAATGATTTGGAGGGCAGGCCCAATACTTTTGGCAATATAGTGTATCTCTTTAAGGGAATAAAGTTTTATTTGAGTCTGCACCACACAGGCCAAACACAATAAAGAATATTTTAAAAATGGGATGTGTGTGGCAGCTCTTCCTCATAGCTGAACAGGTATGAATATAAAAAAATGCCTCCTCCAGTCTATAGGAGCATTCGATCTTCAAATTTCATCAAGATAGTATGACAATTGTGTTAAGGGATCAGTACAATTTTCAAGGCCCATGATGGGGCTGTTGGGAAAAAATATGAGGTTTTCTTTCAGGTGTAATGTTCTGATAATGGAGAATAGTGAAGTTCATGATTGCCTGATAAGATTATGATGGTACTTAGCTCACCTTTCTAGGTACTGTCATAACAATGGGCTCACATTTCCTTTCATGCAGCTTGAAAAACCTGTAAAAACCATGTACAATATGTATTAATATCATGAAATAATTAATCACTATCAAGGAGAATACAACATACTTCCTTCCTGCCACCACTATACACACACGCACACACCGGACAATATGAATGTCAGAAGGGACAAACAAATTAAAATTTTGCAGAGAGAAGCATTGAATTTATGACAATGGCAATGCCAAGTGACCTCCAACCAGGGGCGGACTGACCATTTGGAAACTCGGGCACTGCCCGAGGGCCAGGGGTCAGTAGGGGGCCCCATGAGATGACCCTGGTACCTTTTTCATAGGCTTTTTTGAGTTTGGGCAAGGACAGAGGGGCCCCATGATCCCCTATTGCCCAGGGGCCCCATGAGTTGTTAGTCCGCCCCTGCCTCCAACATACGTTCTATAAATGAGAAAACGACTAAATGATCTGTATTGAGAAAGGAGAAATGGACAGGGTTGACAACACTGTTGGGATTTCACTGCAGCAAAAGAACTGTGTTGTCAGCTTAAACAGGAAGTTATAAACACACTGGATTTCTGGCAGCTCAATCAGTGTTTTTATGTACTAGCAGCATTTTATAGTAATAAAGTGAAATATGCATGCACTGCACAGATGTGGGGAATGTATTTATGAATGTATTTTTTTCATAGAAGTATCAATATATATAATACACACATGAATCTGCCTTGCCAGTGTCTGGGAAGGCAGGAGGGGCACATGACAGAACATTTTTTTCAAAGCTTCGAGTAGTATCCAAAAAACATAAACATGTTAGGTACTATAAGTGGTATGTATTGAGCCGGAGACTTGGAACCAGGGGAGCATATTGCATAAAGCCCAGATGTCAAGGCAAAATCAGTCTCGAGAAAAAAGTAAAATAGGGGACGTCGTTGAAGTATCAGGAAAGCTCAAAATACGGCTGATGGTCCTTAACAGGGTAATCCAGCCAAGTGTATATCTAAAAACAGTAGCAAACTAAAAAAGGGATATAAAGAGTATGCCAATATTTCGGATAATTTTATAGATTACATTTTTAAAAGGTTTACTTTTCATAGCATGTAATCTGCTAGATTAATTTCTGTCCACAAGAGGTCACCACAATCATTTACCAAAATATGATCCCTAGCTAAATATAGTACCAACTGTCCAAATAGCTTAAAGTGGTTTTAAACCCCAAAAAATACAAATTTAAATGGCCAGTCTACCTCACATAGCATAACAGCAGAAGTCATTTGTCCATAGTCTGGCCTAGAAAGGAGCAGCCAATCATCTGAAAGGATTTTTTGGGTTTACAACCACTTTAACTCATCTAATCTATCTGCAGTGCTGTGCTAAAGTTTTGGACACTTGTGCAACAATGCTGTTAAGTAAGGTTGCTTAAAAAAAAATTGTGCAATTTAGTAATTTGTGAGTTACAAATAAATAAAAGTACATACATACACATATATATATATATATATATATATATATATATATATATAAAAATAAAAATCAATATTTGGTGAGCCCACCCTTTGCCTTAATTCAAGGGGGGGGGGTACCTGATTTTGACAGGTGCCCACTCCCACTTATGCTCTGACCACCTATATACTAAAGAGTTGATTTACTAAAACTGGAGAGTGCAAAATCTGGCGCAGCTGTGTAAAGAAAGCAATTAGCTTCCAGTTTATTGGGGTTTTTTTTGCCAAAGCCTAATTGAAAAAGCTGAAGTTAGGAGCTACCCTGCATGGCTACACCAGATTATACATTCTCCTGTTTTAGTAAATCAACCCCAAAGTGTCCTTTATATTTGTATTGTATATAACTCAACCTGCTGAAGGTAACTATATGGAATGCATAGTATATAAAGGTCGTGTACTTATCTTAATGCACCTTATCCAAAATAAAGACTAAAAAAAGAATCAGCATCAATTCTTCTAGGAACTCGGCAGGTAGGCTGTTCCAGTCATCTAGGTGAACTAACCACAGTTCTGCTGGTTTAAGTGGTCTCATTTGGTTCTGTCTCCTCTTGTAATCCCAGACTGGTTTAATGATGTTGAAATAAGAGCCAAGTCGTTGGCTATGCTACCTTTTCCAGTACTCTTTTTTTTTTTTTAAGAAGATAGTTCTTTATCACTTTGGCTGCATGTTTGGGATCATTGTCCTTCTGAAGGACACATTTGGTACCAATCACACACGCTCTCTGATGGTACTGCATATTGAATAAGAATATGCCAGTACTTTTCATATTGAAGGGATAATTTGGCCGAAATCCAGACTACATGTGAAATGCATCTAAAAACCTGAAAGCAATGTCCACCATTCTTCTCTGTTGCCTGCAGACACTTACTCTTCTATAATTCTTTAGGTTTTTGGCAAATTGCCATCAGTTACAGCAAAATATTTCAAATTTGGGCTCATCATTTCAGATCACCTGCTGCCATTTTTCTGCAAAAAAAGTTCTTATGTTTTATGCATAGGCCAGACTCTTGGCCTTGTTTCCGCAGCAGAGATGTAAAATTGTTAGCCACAAGTCATTGATAAAAAAACACTTCTCACCAGACTTTTTTGGACAGTAGATGGGTATACAAGGTCTCACTGGTTTATGCCAAGTGTGGGCTGATGTTGTTACTGGACATCTTCAGATTGTGAAGGGAAGTCAGCATGATGTCTCACTCACTGCTGTGTTTTCCACAGTTTCCTTAGCTGACCACTGCATTTTTGGTCCTCAAAGTTGCCTGTGTTTTGAACAGCACATCTGGAAATACATGTCTTGTATAAAAAATATATCTGTGAGAGACCTTGTTGATGCAATAAAGACCAACCATGGTCCTATTGCCTTGTTCATTCTTGCCATTGCATAACTTATTTTATATTGATTTGTAGGCAGGTGCAGTTTACCCTCCCCTTTTTAGGTGGCACTGTGTTGCTGACAGCTGTACAGAGGGAACGGAGGAGGAGAGAGGAACATTGTTCCTCTGCAACTCTGTAGGCGTCACCAGGAGAGCAGTGATGCAAGTGGATGCTGCAACACTGATTGACCCCAGCGTCCATCTATAGTGAGGGCAATGCTAATAAATAGCACTGCCCTGCTGCAGTTGGTATGCATTTGTGAAGTGGATAGGGTAGGGGCAGGATCCACGATGGATAGGGACAGTGTATGTAGCCCTAGGGAGAAGCTCTTGACAAGGAGGGACAGAATAGGGATACCACTGCTGGATCCTCTATCCCTGGTACTTTAGTGCTGTGACAAAGATCTTGCAATCAGTCTTGTAGCACCCTCTTGTGTACATAGTTTGTAAGCATAGTTAGAAGCTTGTTAGAAACCTGGGTGAGAGTCAGCAAGTTTTCCAGGTCAGGCTGAAGGGCTCTACATGTCAAACCTCTGGTACCTCCCCATGGTTCTGGAAACTTGGAGAAGTTTCTAAAAGCCAGTGAGTGGAGTTCAAGTGGTGCTTATCTGCATATTCATGGGAGTCTGACCAATCCCAGGCAGGAAGCCTACCAGTGTGGCAGACCAACCCATAAATACGAGAGAACATGGCCAGCAGGAGAGTCAGGTGGAAGATGAAGTGCTGAGGTGTGCTGCTGTGTAGCCTGGGAGGAGACCCTGGGGAGGGAGGTCCCGTCTCCAGGCTGAAGGTCGGAAGGATGAGAGAAGGAAGCTAACAGAGGGAGCTCCAATGCCCTGCAGTCCATTGAGGAAAGACAGCTTGTTAGCCTGGAAGGAAACCAGCCCAACAGAAGCCTAAAAGCACTTTGTCCTTGTGTTCTGTAGTTTTGGATAGTGAAAGTACCTCTACATTCCCGAGACCTACAGGAGAGAGGGCAGCTAGATGCTATACCCAACCAGTTCTCCATGGGACTGGGCTATAGGTCTGTTCTGGAATTTCTTTCTACGGGATACTCTTCAAATACAGCCAGGTGGATAGGCATTTTCTAGCTGGGGTCTGAAGACATTTACTTAGAGTGGACCAAATTCTCCCCACAGAGACTGTTACCGATCTGTGAAGAGACTGATGCCACTCCGAAGGCAGTAGAAAGTCCAGGATCCTACATTTTTGCACAGAATTTAGGAAATTTGTTCTCAGAGCATTGGTTTTAAGTCAAGTTGGGCATCCCATATACTCCTATACCCTATCCAAGTTGTTTACCTCTAAATAAAAAAAACAAAAACAAACCCATGGACTGGTTACTGACTTAGAGCGAAAGTTGGAAAATACATATTGTCTGGCTGTGCAGGGGGACCAAAAACCAGTGGCTCTCAAGGGGGTAGTGCTACAGTCATCCAAGTGCCACTTACATTGTTAACAGACACCCTTCTACTCAGATACTATTCTGGTAACATAAGCCTTTTCAAAGTGACAATTTAAATGCTGGAATTATTCCAATGTGCCACTAACTTTGCTGTGCTATTGAGACTCTGATACCAAACTGCTTTGAGACTGTCCTTTCCTCTCTTCACCACATGCTTGTTACTTCCTCTTAACCAAATAGTAACTGTGCCACTTTGCCTCCATCTTGAGTTTCCCTCTATCTAGGGTACCAATCAACTGGCCTGTCATATACTTGTCCTCAGCGAACTCAACTTTTTAGTAGAGCTTTTCCTCGCCCAGTTTAATTCCTCCTTCACAGCCAAGTCTATTTGATTTAAGGATTGTATTTTAACCTACATGTTATCTTGTTGATAATTAGCACCTATTCAGTATGATTGTAGGTGAGGTACCAGAGCATGTGCCTGCAAAATCCTTAAAGCCCAACTCCATGTAAAGCAAAAAAAAAATGATTATTTAGTCTAGGGGCAGAGGATTAAGAAGAAAATATTTACCTTACTCCTGACACTAGCTGGCTTCTATGACACCAGCACTATGACCGCTCTACCGCAGCTGTGTTAGGCTACGTTCACACTAGCCTTGTGTGCAGGCGGCAGAGAGGCGTTTGGGAAGCGTTTTTACCGCTTCCCAAACGCCTCTGCCAATTCTGCACATTACAGCACATGGTGCTGTTCTAACGGGAGCGTTTGCGTCGCGTTGCGTTGCGTCGCGGCAAAACGGACGCCTCTGGACGAGTCAGGAGGCTTTGAAGCCTCCTATTCTTGTCTATGGTGCCGCTCCGCAAACGCCCGGCCGGCGTTTGCGGTGCGGTTGCGACACGGTTGCGGGGCGTTTGCGGAGCGGTAACACCACTCAAACTGCATTATAGGCGTTTGTGGGGCGTTATTAACGCTCGGCAAACGCCTAGCAACCGCCGCTAAACCGCGCATGCGGCGTTTGCTGAGCGTTTTTAACGCTCGGCAAACGCTCCGCAAACGCCGGACCAACGCTTGCCAAACGCTATAGGGGCGTTTGGCAAGCGTTGGCAAAACAGCCAAGTGTGAACGAGCCCTTACAGTCACACTCCAGCCTCCTATATGTACAATACAAGGTTAATATATTTGTATTGTACAGTATGTGAAGAGTCTACACTTGCAGACTGTAGCTTCATGTGGACCAGAGGAGTGTTAGTTTTTTTCTGTTTATGCACTTTGTAGGTTGTTAATTGATAAATAAAAACTATTCATTTCATCCCTCATTGACCACTGCTGGCAATCTGAATACTTTAGATTGTAAGCTCCATGAGCAGGGCTCTCCTATTCCTTCTGTATTGAACTGTGTTTTAATTATACTGTCTGCCTTTTATATTGTAAAGCGCTGTGCAAACGGTTGAAACTATACTGTATAAATCCTGTATAATAATAATAATTATGTGGAACTCTAGGTGGATCGATGAACATATTTGATGGTCATTTGCTTCCATGCAAACTTTCTTGGACATGACTTCTCAGGTATATCAAATGTAGAAATTGTCTCATAAAACTGCTACTTCTTCCTTTAAACCAGCCCTTATGTCCAAGGCCCATTAAGGATAGCTTAAATTTTGTCTGGCAGCATCTAGCGCTCTGATCCTTGGGCACTGGGGATTGCCCACTCATCCATCAATTAGGGAATGGGTAACAGAACAAATAAAAATGGGAGAACTTATTGCACAGCTTTACTATACCACCTAAAAACAAAAATGTACTTAGGTTGCTTTAGTAAATAGAAAAAAAGGTTTTTAGGTTTGCACATAATTAGATTTTATTTTTCTCTTTATATGGTCAACTTGTGAGGGTCTGGAGTATTGCCCGTGTCTGTACACATGGAGTACCTTTGCATGTGCGATCATGTTCATCCATGCCCGGGGGCCAGGCAGGGCCACATTCAGGTGAAATCAACCTATTGGCAGCTTTCTAACTTAGAAATGAGCCATACACTGTGTGCAGTAATAAATGTACAAAGTCCCTCTATGAATGTATTGTCTCGTGCCCTTGCAAACCTTGTTGTTGATTGTCACAATTAGGAGGGACTTTGCGGCGCCTATGCCCACTTCCCCAGTCAGCGTACCTCTGTCACCTCACGCCCAGTGACAGAATGGGGTTTTGTCAAGCACCTGTGTGGCCCTGAGAAGTGTTCTTCATTAACTCTTTATGCTCTGCTGTACCATGCAGCTAGTTTAAAGATGTCCATAATTTATGTTTGGTCCCGGACTCAGGGAGCCGACCGCTAATGGAGGGGATCAGCACTCCCTCGCTACCAGAGGATCCCTCACTCACACCAGGTGCCACGTAATGACTGGCTATTGTACACTTTGAACTATCTCTGTTTACCCGTTGTGATGGCATTCTTCCTCGCGCATGTGTTGCTGAGTTAACTGTCAGTAGTGGCCTTGCTTCATATCCTATGTGTACTTTTATTCACCATGAACCAACATGCACCCCTTTTTAAGTAACTTCAGACCAAGTTGTAGAACAGTTCAAGAGCTTTACTGAAACGTCTGCATCAATACAAAATAAAGTGTATGCAGTCCTTCTGACAAACTATTAGTTGGCTGCCCAGGCATACCTCAATAGGATAAAGTCCATTCCTAGCAGTGTTCATAGTGTGGCGGTCTTCTGGAATCTGGTATCTTGGGGTGGACTGCAAGGCTCAGCAGTCCCCCTCTGTAGCTGAAATAATCAATAGGCCATAGGGGAGGAAGGCTGGGCCCAGAAAGCCCAAGAAAATAGCACAGAAAGAATTATTAACCATTTCCCCAGCTTGGGCCAGCCACTATCTAATGTAGGCAACCTGCCTACATATATATATACACACATACATATATATATATATATATATATATATATATATATATACATACATATACACACACACACACACACACACACATACATACACATATATATATATATATACATACATACGTACACACACACACACACACACACCAATAAGACCAAACATCCTTGTCATTGCCAATCTTCAACTATCTAGACCCCTTGCAGCTTACCTTGCAATTTCACATTTACTGACATCCAGGCCTCTCTTGGGCATGAAACCCATTCCTCTCTGAGGTTCCTTACTGCTGAAAGTACTCAAGTAATGAACATAAGGAGCTTCAGTTGTTATTTCAAAGTATCGAATGCTGCTATCACCCTGAAACAATGGAAATAATAAATCCTGTAGATCTATTTTCAAAAACATACAGCTAAAAGTAGCAAATATTCTACCACAAGCACGTGATGTATTTTAGAAATTAATTTTGAGAACCGAGAAATACATAAAGCAGGATCTAGACATCAAATGAAATTGCACAAATGTCTAAGACTGTATAGTCCTCTGCAGACTAATTTATTTATTAATTTCAAGTACTTCTATATCGCCATCAATTTACGCAGCACTTTACATATATATTGTATATTCACATCAATCCCTAACCCTCAAGGAGTGTGCAACTTAAGGTCGCTAACTCACATTCATACATACAAGGGCCAGTCTAGATAGGAGCCAATTGATCTATTAATCAGTTTATATACAGTATTTCTGTTTAGCACCTAGACAAAGGAGTTGATTTACTAAAACTGGACATAGCAAAATCTGGTGCAGCTCTTTCAAATCATCTTCCATTTTTTTTGTCAAAGCTTAATTGAACAAACTGAATTTAGAAGCTGATTGGCTACCATGCACAGCTGCACCATATTTTGCATACTTCAGTTTTAGTAAATGAACCCCAAAATATAGTGTAGGCAATATATTTGCACACATAGGTTATTGCTATAATATTGATGTTGTTGACACTTTTCGCCTGCTAAATCAATTTATTCTTAATTTCACTGACAGAGCAGCTCGATGTCTACATAAGGGAGGCTTTTACAGGTAAATGACATGCTTAAAATACAATACACATTTTATATAAGGATTACTACTGAAATGAAAAACAAACAAGAAATTTACCTTGCCACAGAGGTAAACTACATTGGAGTCAGGATCATAGAAAGGGAGCAGTACACCATTACTGGTATCCATTTCTTGTAAAGCTATAGGCTCTTCAAAGTTACTCTATGGATATTAGACAGGGCAGATATGAATTAAAAAATTTCAAGGAAAGCCCTTTTAGCTGTCTGATTAGTTGCATGCTGCACTTCAATTTATGACACCAATCATTAACAAACAAACATTCCTTTGTTAAAAAAAATAGTTGAAGCAAATCTAAAGTAAAAACTTTTCTTAGGTTTTGGACAGAGTAGGGGGTGGTTAGAACCTCTTGGAGATTTCTATTGCTGGCTTTGTCCCAAAGAAGAGATTCCTCTCTATATTTGTTTGGGTGGTCATTGTCACTAGAACTATAAGTAAGGGAAAAGCCACAATATGAATTTTCTCTGGAACAGAAAGTGAGAGAAAGTCTTCCAAAGGCAGAATCTGTTCCAGTGAAAAGTGTCTGTCTGAAGAGATTTCCTCTACGGAAGAGAAGGTGAATGGAGGCCTTCCCAGTGGGACACAAAAGACAAAAAAAAAAAAAAAAGCGTCTGACTGGGGTTTAACCACCACTCAATCCAGAATTAAGAAAAAAAAAAAACAAAGTTATGGCTTTAGATATACTTTAGCAGCATGGGTACAATAAGTCTGCATTTTACAGTATTATTTGACTATTAGGTCAGAGAGAAAACCAGGGGAACCGAACCATTTTAGTTGGTAATCTATTATAGATTAATAATTAGACTCAGAACGAATCGAATATCTCTTCACAGGTTTGTGTTCCTATAAACTTTTATGTTACTCCAATGATTTTATGCTGGGCATCATCTTTAAGTTTTTTTTCTTTATTGCTTTTGTCTACAGAGTTTATATTACAAGAAAATGTAGGAAAACTAGTAAAATGAGCTGCAGGATAAAAAAAAAATATTTAGAACTAAATTAAAACAACTTATTTTATTTCAGTGACATGGTTGTGTGGCTGAGTCACCGCATTCTTATTTCCTTACGCAGTTGCATATTTAAAAGTTACATCAATGATATATTCAGCAATGACCAGCACATGGCATGTTGCCAGCAAAACATCTCCATTGGGAGATGTAAATAGTTCAATGAAAAGAGCAAAAGGAGTAAAAATGCAAATACATATTGGCTTATGTATGTCTGCACAGTATATGAAATATCTGACGTCATTGTAAAACAACAAACACATAGGAGCATCAAACTTTATTACTTAATTTAAAAAAACCTCACAACTGTGAAAGCTTTGCACTTAAAAGACCATTCTTATGAAGGGAAAGAGAGCTAAAATGGGTCATTGATGACATAGAAGGGAAGGTAGACCATGTCTACAAGTGTGATTTCTAATGTTCAGCTGGCCACGAGTGGGCACTAAATTCAAGACTGAAGTCATTACTTACACATTTAGTACTGTCCTTTAAGAGGAATTTTACTTTTAGAATTTTTACCAAAACATGAACATGCTCTACCTCGTGCAGATATCCGTTTATGGTCTTACAGGGTACTTTGGCCTCTCGGAATCAAATACAGCTGTGAGACTGTTGCATTATTGATGAAGCTCTTCTACATTCTTTTTCAGAGCATAGGTTATAGGGAATGGTGAGCCACCATTTATCAATGGTTTTCATTTCTTTTCCATAATGCAGTAATACTCCACATTAGGGTCAACCTTTCTTCTTATACTGGTCCTAATTTGCCTTACCATATTGTGATGATATGTAAATAAGGCCACCTCTTAGCCTTTGCTTATAGTTAGGTGCCCACTGGTAAATGTTGCCGGATTGACATGCTATATCACTTTAGTATACTGGATGTATTGGACTATGATTGTTTCTGACTACTGAGTGCCTTTGCTTTCCCTTTGGTTATGTCAAACCATTAGATGTAAAGAGATTTTAAACAAAGTAATAAATGTTTTTCGATGACTCTGTGATAACATTCTATTGATGCAAAAATACATAAAGATGAGCGAGCCTTTTATGTGAGAACCTCAGAGAATAAGATTAAATGTGTTGCCCACAGCAAGCAGTCGGATATCATATTTAATATAAAAAACATCACCAAGGTCTGTTTGCATTTCAATCGAATACAAAAATAACTTCAATGACTGTTTCATTTTAATTGTGTCTGTTTAACAAAAAAGTAAAGAACATACACAATATAACCCATGACTATGTGCATGGAATCAGAGTAAACTCATTATGTATACAGATTAATTATAAAGATTTTCAGATATAACAATACTACTCTGTGGCAAATAAGATCTATGGGTTATACAAATATACAATTGTAATAGGCTATTAGGAGATTTGTATTCTCTATTTGTCCTGGTAAGCACTATCATAGGGACTTAAAGGGAGGAAGATTTTGAGTAGTCACCACAAGTGAAATTTGGGAAAATCTTCCAATGGGAACACTTTCGGTGACATCTAAGATGGCATTTCCCTTACTATGGGGAGATTTTCTCTTAATTCCAATTGTGCCTTAAGGACAGGAGGTGAAGGATATCTACTCAATGGTAAAAAAAAAAAAAACAGACAGGGTTTCAAACTTCCCCACCCTATCCAAAATTAAAACAAGTGGAAATCTCACTGGTCATTACAGGCAACATTTAAAAACTTCATTTAATTCCATTTCACATGTAAGGCAACCTTACTTAAGTCCAAAAAATGATGTTCTGTCCTGCATTTAAATGTCATTTAAAAAAAGTGTTTATATCACATCTAGACTTGATAAATAACTGTATATGAATTTGGAAGTGGCCTGCCAAGCAAAGAGCTTTTTATAGTTTACACGGCTCTCTATATTGTGATGTCTACTTGTCCCAGCATTCTTATACACCATATGTACATGTTATATCATTAATAATAGATGGCTGTTTTTTTTAGATCATACAATCATTATATTCAGGGCAGTGATGCTACAGTGATGTATCTATAAAAATATTGAGCTGTCTGTAGTTTTGTATGTAATATGCTTGCAACAAGATACATTTGGGGTTGGATACCCTGTTTTTACCCTAACCACAATCATTGCAATAAATACATGTGATTACATACATCAATAAACATTACCAATGTATAAGGCATTTTGTGCTCCATGGTAGAGAATATTATTTTCCAATGAAAATCAATTTTTATTTTTTTCTTATCAGTAGAAAATCAAAATGTTAGTTAGAATACGCCACAAACGTCTTCAGCTGTTACTTTGTTAACTTGGACATACCCATCATGCTCTGCAGCATGGCCAGAGATATCTGCATATGCCATGCTGACACACTGCATTCTGAGCCCTGGATTTGCACTGCTATTAGCCACTGTAAACATAAGGACCATGTTGGAAGTTCTAATATCCATGCAGAAACGGAGCCTCTAGTAGAAATATACACCACTCACAGATTCTGCAACATTACTTTCTATATACTGGGTAATCATAATTACCAAATGCAAGTGTGATGTAAAGTAGATTAGGATCTTACAGAAGAAAATAGAAAATTGTTGGGTAGCTCAATTGGTACACGGGGCAACAAAGTAGAGCATAAATCATTATGAGAAAACAGGTCAGGTGTGGCTCATGGTGTAGGGTTTACACTTTTCATAATTGGCAAGATACTGTACAACTTGGCACATTCTACGATGTATTCACTCATAGAAGTTTGTGGAGAAAAACTGGCATCTCCCCAACTGTGATTACTTTAAAATATCTATAATAGTCTAGCAAACTAAAAGCCACATGTTTAATAATAAAGACTAGAACAAAGGCAGTGGTTATGTACAGTACATAGCACCTATTAGCATGACACATGAATAACATCAAACTTTGACTGTATGCATAGGGTAACTAGGACAAATGGATTTTGAAATAGTACGTATTTGTTCATAGAAAACCATCTTCTACTCTTGCCAGCATTAATAGTTTCCTATAATTAAGAATGGGCCCCAGGAAATAACATAGGTGCTACTAGTGCTGACAATATAGATGCAATAACCAAAGTTTTATAATTGCTCTAACAAATGGACAGAAAAGGGATACAATCTTGGCCTTATGCTTTGGAAACAGTGACAACAGCAATCAAATTCCTTGGACTTATCATTGTGGCGGTCATTACCGGGTCCCATAAGCCCAGTTCTCTCTGACTCATCCGTGTAAAGCCAGTTGTAAAGATATTTCCATCTCTGGTAAAAATGGCACGCATAGGTCTCATCCCCTCATGGGGGGCACATTTCTCCTGTGAAGGTGAGGGGGAGAGGTAAGGTGGAAAACATACTGGTCATAACATGTTTTTAGATACAAAGGCTCACTGTCCTGGCAGGAGGCACAAGACAGTGTGTTACTGACTCCTAATCCTCTGCAGCTATAGTTTCCAAGGTGACCCTGGATGAAGAGCTTCAGAGATTTGTCAAGAACCCAGAAACTGCTGACATCTCCGCCAAAATGTTCTGACCATTGTTTGCAAATTGCATAGTTACTATTCTTCAATTCATTTCAAACTGACAATATGCAGTAGCAACCTTAAAAGTAGCCTGTAGTGCGTATCTATTTTTATCATGTGATTAGGTGTACCACTTGGTTGGCTGCCAGTAATCTATGACTATTGTGAGAGTGAAAGGCCCCGCCACTGTGAAAATGGGTGTACTAAGAACATAGGGTTTGCATGAATACAAAGTGTGGGACTCTGGAATATCAGTTTTGAGTGGAGAAAAACGGTTTTTACAGCTTTATCTGTGTTTTGGTATTCCTGAAATGGGCTCTGAAGTTTGAAGATTTCAAAATGCTTTGGGAGGGAAGAAATCTCCAACCCAGTGTTCAGCTCTTGCAGAAGACTAGCAGGGTGTGTGTCTAGGTGCGCACAGACCTTTTTCATCTTTCAGGAGAGAGATGTGTGATCCATCTAGGAGATGGGTGTCTTCCCATCAGGGGACAGGTGTGGACTCATTGTGCCCCACTCAAGAGACAGCACTGCATGCTGGAGGAGAGATTCCATGTTCATTGGGCTGAGAGGGTTGAGGTGGCTAGAAAGCCAGGAGATATGGGTGAGATGTCTGAGAGACCAGTGAAAAGAGGAGCAATGCTGCTGAAGAGGGAGTCAGGAGTCAGGTGGCTTGGCATTATTTTTGTATTACTCATTTTGATGATGAAAATCCCTTTGTGCGCTAGTTTCCTGTTGAATTTTTACTTTCGGGTTTAATAATAGTAGACCAACAAGCCCTAAAAAGAAGTTTGAGCAGGTAGCATCCCACTAAAACTGCTACTACCACTGAGCTAATAATCCCCTAAAATCACCCTATGTATTGTATTGTATTGTATCTGGTATGTTGTATATATAAGCGCAGCACCACATCATGTTATTGTACTATTGTCCATTTTGGTATGTGGTAGGGTGTTAGCAGCTTCATTCAGAGGTACAGCTGAGCGCAGGAGGATCATATAGTATATATATTGTATTAACTCTGTTAAAGTATTCAGCAGCTAATGAAACAGAGTCTATAGGAAGGGTTCTTTCCTAATGTCACATTTTCCTATGTGTTTACCTGCATAGGGGTAAAGTAATAAAAGAAAATCATACAGGTGTTAGTATTGTGGACATCTCTTTTTCTATAGTTTGGTTGAGCTGTTCATCTTTCTAAAAAGCGTCCCAAGAGTATGCTTTTCACCATACTGGCTGTGGCAAACTGGAGGTCAGCTTTATCCCAAATGTTTTTTTTAGCACACAGATGTCAGAGTTTAATTCCAATATTGGTAATAAAGAGTTGCATTTAACTATTAATTGAAAAGAAGCTCATTATATCATCACATTTGCGGTCACCTTGGTATGACTGCAGACTTCAGAAAGTCAGTATAGGTAAAGACATTTATAGGTAAAGTAAATAAACATGCAGAACACCTTCTCATACCGGATCCCACAGCGCCAGCTGCCGCTCACTCATCCTGCTGAAACCGGTGGTGAATATTTTGCCGTCAGATGTAAAAATGGCTTTGACTGGTCGAGCCCCTTCATGTGGCCCACTTTTTTCCTAGTTGTTGGTTAGCAGGTTAAGTTCACCACAGCAAATTGAAAACACAAACATGCATTTATTTAGTGTCACACTAACAAACAAATTACATTAGACACTTAGTTATTTAGTGACACACTGAGAAGTTTAATCTTTTTCTTCACTTGATATAGGAATACAGTCATGTGCAAACGTTCATTCCATGGAAATGTAGACTTTTTCATCATATGTGTTTAAAATAATGCAAATGCTAGATATGCAGTCAAACAATGCCTACAGATAAAGGTGAAATACTTGACCAAATGGCACATAAAATGGACATGGTGTATACATTCTCCTTATCTAAATTATTGAAAATGCAGATTTGTCACATGGAAGAGGTAAACATACCCCTACATTTACCACCACTTTAAATCCAAGAAATTAGAATCTGAGCTGTTTAATTTATACCTCAGATCTCTAGAGTTGTATTCTTTTCGCTATTGCTATGTTTGGTGTCATCATATCTAGATCATAAGAACTCACAGAAAGAAAGTGTAGGATACTTATGAGTCTGTCAGGGGATTAAAAATGATTACCAAATTATTTGAAATGAATCATTCCACTGTAAAGAAAATATTCTTGTGATCTGCAGGTAACTATGGCAACAGTTAGCGTCAAAATACATGCATCTATAATAAGAAAGATTATGTCAATTGGACCTGCATGGGAGGTGTGCCGGATTTGCCCTATAAAAAGAATATTAGACCAAGGCAACAGATTGCTATTGAATATACACTCACCGGCCACTTTATTTTAATAGGTACACCTGTTCAATTGATTGGGAACACAAATTGCTAATCAGCCAATCACATGGCAAATTGCTAATCAGCCAATCACATGGCAGCATTTAGGCATCTAAACGTGGTGAAGATGACTTGCTGAAATTCAAACCGAGCTTCATAATGGGGAAGAAAGGGGATTTAACCTGTTCACGCTGACAGTATGCAAATAAGCGAGAGCATGCTCCCTGCACACTCCCGGAGCCTCACGGAAAGGTCCCGATCACTACTTGCAATCAGGACTATCCGATCATGTGACCACTGTGACAGCCAATCACACCAGTCATATGAACCTAAACCCCGTCTCCCACCATCACAAACCCCTTAAAGGGCAGGCACCAAGGGATTAAGTGACTTTGAACATGGCATGGTTATTGGTGCCAGACAGGCTGGTCTGAGCATTTAAAAAATCGCTGATCTACTGAGATTTTTATGCACAACAATCTCTAGGGTTTGCAGAGAGTAGTTAAAAAAAGAGAAAATATCCAGCGAACAGCAATTGTGTGGGCGAAAATGCCTTGTTGATGTCAGAGGAGAATGGGCAGACTGGTTCAGGATGATAGAAAGGCAACAGTAACTCATGTCAATATAGCCCAAAATCTCTGAGGAATGTCTCCAACACCTTGTTGAATCTATGCCATGGAGAATTAAGGCAGTTCTGAAGGCAAAAGGGGGTCCAACCTGGGATTAGAAAGGTGTACCTAATGAAGTGGCTTGTGAGTGTATAAACAAAGACCAGGTCCTCTACGACAAAGTGTGGAGGTCTAATGAATCAAGAATGTGGAAGACATGCTTGGTGCAAACTGAAGACAGCATTTCAAAAGAACCACCTCATACAAACTGTGAAGCATGGATGGGTTGATATACTGCTTCATGACCTGGGCAGCCTGCAGTCATTAGTCATTTATGAATTCTGCACCATATCAAAATGTGATTGAAAGGAATGTAAGGCCACCTGTCCAAAATCTGAAGCAGAGTTGATGACAGTGACTGGTGGACAGTTATGGAAAACCCCTACAAGAATTTGTTACTTCCAAACAGGGCAATGCCAGCTTATGATGCCAAGGGTATTAATTTCCATAAGTATATTACTCTAATCCGTAGGTACTGTTTTGAGCAAAGATTTAATGTTTGCCTTTTCAAATATATCGAATAAGTCAACAATATCCATGAGGTGTACTTACTTTTTCACACGCAACATTAGCATTAGCAACATACTACATTAGCATTAGCAACATACTACATCACATAATGTATCAACTAGGTTTACATGTGAATATACCAGGCTGAAACAGAACTTTCCTTGTTATATCTGGGTGTATGTCAGTAATCTCATCTATAAATTTAAAGCAATGCTCCTGGGAAACCAGGGAAATTACAAAAGGTCTGTTAGCACATCTAAGCCCTGAGAGGGAATTAAGGAGCCAGGGTTTGATGAGGTTTTATAATGGCATCATATACCCTAAAACAAGCCTGCATCAGTGAAAAGCTCTTAGAGCATTGTAGACTGTGGACTGTAGGCAAGTAAAGATGAACTTTAAAGTGGTTCTAAAGCCTGGGTGTTTTAACCTTAATGCAGGGAATGCATTAAGTTAAACACTTATTTCCCTACCTCACCCACCTCCCCCCCGAACACTGTCAATGATCAAGCGTTGTTCCAGCTTCAGGTCTTATCTTCCCTCTCTTCTTCTTCTCACAGGGACGAGGGCAGCAGTAGAAGCTATTGGTTCCTGCTTCGGTCAGTTAAATTCAATGAGCAGAGAGTGAGGGGCTAGCAGAGACATACAGTGTGTGTCTATAGGCGCACACAGCCCAGCTCAGGAGTGAGCCTAACCAACCACTGGTGTCACTCAGCTCATTGACTTACATGACCAGGAATACCTAGCAATGCAAGCAAATGGGTGGAGAAAGGAGTCTTACGTCATTGCCTAAATATGTCCACATCACTGCCCCTTAATGTATGTAGCCAATGGCAGCTCTGGGAGCCGTCATTCATCTAGTGATTCTTTGGTGTGTAGTTTTTTTTTTTTTGTTAATTATTAGGGGTACAATGTAACCCATGCTCAATCATACAGGGGGTGGTATTTGGGGGCTCCCTTAAAATTAAAGGGGGCTCCTAGGTTCCAATAGGCCCCCCTCCTGCAGACCTCCACAACCACTGGGCAAGAGGTAAGGTGCTTTGAAAACCCCAATGTTGAGGGAATATGTCCTGGTATGGTTCAGGAGGGGAAAGGCCACATTCTTGTCCACCACTTTCCAGTGCCAGCCAGGAAACCCCCTTGAAATCCATACCAGACTGAAAAGGTTTGGTACACATTTTGGGTGATAGATAATCTATACAAATGTTTTATCATTCTTACTGTAGGATGTGCTAAAATGACATTTAGGCCTCATGCATACTGGATGTTTTTGCAGCTGCTCCTAGGAGCATCTGGTGTTTATTTTCCTTCCTCTCAACACCCATCCATGTTAGCCTATGTGCCCATGCACACATAGACTTTCAGCAGCGTTTAGTGGTAGGAGAGTTTAAAGGCAGGAGAAAAAACCCTCTGCCAGTGCGTCCACGAGCAGCAGAGTTTGGGCAAAAAAACAACTTTACGCCTGTAAACACATCTGAACACGCCCTAACGCTAGACGCATTTAGCACTTGAGCGTCAATTCATTTCAACTGCCAGAATACATTTTTTATTCTAGCCAATACAATGAATTAAGGCCTAAGCACTTGACGCCTGTAGATGCGCCTAAATGCTTGTAAAAGATTTTTACAAGCTTCAGGCATTTTTTTCTACAAAAACGCTGCTGGCTTCTAGGAGAGTTACAAATAAAGCCCTGCGTACATGAGGCTTTACAAAGAAAAAAAAAATGACAGTTTTGCTGGCAAAGAAAACTACATTGCCGGTTTCTTTAGGAAAGAAAATAGCTCACAGAACTTTACAAAACTCCAAATCAATACATAACAGGCCATTGGGGGGACTTTTGGAAATTGTGTGCTGTTTTTTCTTTAAAAAAAAATAAGTCAGGAGGGAGATGTAATTTGGCTGCAATTTAAAATGCTTTTTTCCTTTGTAAAATGTGTTCTGGCTGCATGGAATTTTTAGGGGTTTTTTTTTTCATTGGTGCATGTTCCTCAGGGCAGTGCCTACCCCAATGCTATTTTTTTACAAGCCTTGCCCATTAGCACAGAAAATGAAAAATTTAAAATTGACAGATTTGGCTCCCATTGACATCAGTGGGGTTTCGAGTTTATCATCCAAATTTCTTTGAAGTTCAGCAAACCCTTGCCGAACCTAACTCAGGGCAGATCATCCTTAATTAACAAGTATATCTGGTAATCAAGCATTCCATTGGTTATATTGTGGGCATACAACTAACCAAAGTATGAGTAATGACATTGAAAGTGTGCTGTTCAGCAAAGGAGCAAGGTGTATATGTTTCTTGTATGTACACAAATAGACAAATCTATATCCTCTTAAATGTTATCTTAAAGAATCACATAAATCAATGAAACATTAATTAGTCTATCCTAGTCACTACATACAAACACATGCAAATCATGCATCTTATTGATGTACTCATTATACAGACATAGATCAAAGATACAGTTACAGATAATAAAGTATAAAAACACTATATCAGGAAAGCAGATAAACAACAGTCACTCCAATCTGAGCAAAAGACATAATTCAGTTCATAAAACAATGTATGCCCTGTCAAGGCCCTATGCATCAGAGCTGTATAATAAAATATACATATATCATATGCAAACAAGAAATGAATTCAATGTTTAACTGAACCTACAGGAGTTGTTATATTTACAGCTAGTTTCTATCTGATATCGAAATGAAAACCAATAGTTTGGCCTTTGGATCATGTTAATGCTGATTACACGTTACAAACCTATTAAACAATCTTCTATAGATTTGCTATGCAATGAGATTTGGCATATACAGGAACAAAATGGCTCCCTCAATGCAGGCCTAAAGTATAACTAAAGGCAAAACTTTTTTTTTAGTTTTGGATAGAGTGGAGATAGATTAGAACACCTGTTAGATTTTTATTGCTGTGTGTCTACCCAGTTAGGAAGATTCCCCCTCTCCATTTGTCCTGTTTACCATTATTATCGAAAGTGAAAGTAAAAGAAAATCCCAAATTTTGGGCTGTCCCCAGAAAAGTAACAGAGGGGAAATTTCCCAATGGAGACCTGGGGGTCCCCAAGAAATTCCCTTATTTTTCAGAGATTTTCTCACTTCCTGTTGTGGCTATGGGACAGCAAGTGAAGGTAAATTTCCACAATGGGACACAGATGGCAGAAAAAAACTGGCAAAGGTTTTAACCCTACCTTGCTCTATCCAAAATTTTTTTTTTAAGTTTTGTCTATAGTTCTATGTTAAAAAAGCTCCTTCTGCTAGATTCACCTGATCTCCAGTGCTGTCCCCTGCAGCCTTACCCATCCAGCAGCGTGGCACCACTTGTCTTCCAGATTAAATGATGTCATTCAACCCACTGCCTGTGAGCTCAGCAAATCAAGGCTTTTCCCCCCTAGATTCAAAGGAGGAATGCTGCATAGAGGCACTTTGTTATACATAGTGCAGCCCCGTGTAGCATTAAGGATTCACCCACCAAAGGATAAAAAAGAGGATGAAGAGGACCTGTATCATTATTGGACCAGATAAATGATTACCCGGTAGGTAGGTATATAATTTTTTGTTGGGTGTAGAGGATGTTCCAAGCAGGGTAAGGGTTGAGCAGCATTGGAGAAGGGACCTGATTCTAAAGTTGGATTCTAAACAATCCAACTAATTTATAGTTGATCAGGCAGGCCTTCACATTATACAGTTATTGGTACATCTAAAAGCTATTGTACTATGTGTGTCTAATGTTCACAAGTAGTGCCAAACCAACTGACAAAGAATATTCAGCAGAGCTTTACTTTATATATTACACTAAGACTTTGAATTTAACATAGTACAAATTCACTATTTAGTAACTAGTAACCAGGGGCGGACTGACCATTTTGGAAACTCGGGCACTGCCTGAGGGCCCGGGGACAATATGAATGTCTGAATGGAGAAACAAATTTAATTTTGCCGAGAGAAGCATTGAATTTATGACAATGGCAATGCCAAGTGACCTCCAACCAGGGGCGGACTGACCATTTGGAAACTCGGGCACTGCCTGAGAGCCCGGGGTCAGTAGGGGGCCCCATGAGATGCCCCTCGTACCTTTTTCATAGGCTTTTTTGAGTTTGGGCAAGGACACAGGGGCCCCATGAGTTGTCAGTCCGTCCCCGCTAGTAACTACATGTCTGCTAAGGAGCAGCGCTCAATAAGCCCAATCCAGCTCACAAGTGCTCTTTCTCTGGCAGATAGCATAGCTGCCAAGTCACCAACCTGAAACAACTGAGCAGACCGTATACTGCCAGAATTAGAAGTTTATGTTTCTGTAAGTTTAAGGACTTTGATAAAATTATGCTTTGGGTTAAAAATGCTTACATGTATTGCAGATTATTAAGAAGTAAACACTGATCCCTTTCTAAGTGTGCAGTATGTAAAGAAGAATGTAAAGTGGATTGTTACTTACAGCCACTATTTCTTGTTTCCGTGGATCAATAACTCGAAGTTTTTTATCCTTGCAGGTGGTGGTGATGAGACTCCCATTGTAGTTCCAGCAGACACTATAGATGAGGTCACTGTGCATCTCATCTAAAGTAATAACAGCCTCACCGGTCCCCACGTTCCAGATAATAATAAAGTTATCGCTACCTAAAAAAAGAACACAATTGATCAGATTTGTAAACTTTACAAGCATCTGATTTGCAATACCAAAAAACAAACAAAAAAAATCCCCAAAACATGTTGCCAATTACTGTGGCCTCCATGATGGTACAGCTTTGGGATGTAGCTTGAATTTATACCAGGTCTGTTAAACATTTATGATAGCATTTCTAGCTACAGACCTATACAGTATATTAGTTTATATCCTGCAGCTGTGAGAATCCTTTAGCCAGCAAAAAAAATAAATTCCCAGCACATTCTTTTCCCAACATTTGCTGATAAATTAATTTATGTATCCAGCGGAGGGTTGGAGGCAAAGCCAGATTGACTATCACAAGAAGCTTGTCGATTATTCTTAAAGGAGGACATTTGTATTACTGTACCTGCACTGAGAAGCACATTGCGGGCTGATGGGTGCCATGTGATAATGCCTACTCTCTTTGAGTGACCTTCCAGTGTCACAATGGGCTCTGTTATTGACCGCACTGGTGTGTAATCTGGGATTTGCCAAACCTAAGGAAAGAAAAAGAAAGCTGTTGATGTAAGCAAAACTTTTCTATTAAAAGATACAGACAACGTGTTCTTCATTAATTCATTGGATATTCTTCTTTCAAACCAAAAACATTTTTGGATTTGCATGTTCATATTTTACCTTTCATAAACAGATTTTCCTCTACCCTTGTATGTATGTCAGACAGTGCAATCAGCATCCTTGTACAAGAAACGAAGTCTGGAATAAACCACCCAGGCAGTGCATGCTCCTCCAGGTAGGGTATAAACAGAGGTGAACGGAGCTGTTCAGCCCATATTCACTGACAGCCCCACTTTCAATGCAAACTCTACAGACAGGACTGTCTTACTGCTAGGTATAGGAGCATATGTTAGGATGGATTTATGAAACCTTATTAGGGAGCAATGGGTAATGCTACTGCTTCCTATAACAACAATTTTTTTAAAGAGACTGTTTGTTGCTTTTAAACTTGTAATATACTCTCACTGGCCATTTTATTAGGTACACCTGCTCAATTGCTTGGCAACACAAATTGATAATCAGCCAATCACATGGCAGCAACTGAATGCATTTAGGCATCTAGATGTGGTGAGGATAAGTTGCATCAGAATGGGGAAGAAAGGGGATATAAGCGACTTTAAACGTGGCATGGTTGTTGGTGCCAGATGGGCTGGTCTGAGTATGTCAAAAATTGCTGATCTACTGAGATTTTCACACACAACCATCTCTAGGGTTTACAGAGAATGGTCCGAAAAAGAGAAAATATCTAGTGAGCGGCAGATGTGTAGATGAAAATGCCTTGTTGATGTCAGAGGAGAATGGGCAGATTGGTTTGAGATAATAGAAAGGCAACAGTAACTCATGTCAATATGAACCAAAATCTCTGAGGAATGTTTCCAACACCTTGTTGAATCTATGCCATGAAGAATTAAGGCAGTTCTGAAGGCAAAAGGGGGTCCAACCCAGTACTAGTACAACTGTACCTAATAAAGTGGCCAGTGAGTGTAATACAATACAGCTGCAAAAACATACAACCTTCCTCACAAAACATAAAGGACTGGTACAGTCTCATGTCCATACAAGTGTCAACAGTATGTAGACAAATGCAGTCTGTACTCCCTGCTGTCATCAGGGAACAGCTGTCCAATTGGACGTTGGTGACCTGCTTGACTTCTGCGGCCTACTTTGGTGACAGCAGTTATTATTCAAGACACTGGCTCCCTGATTTGCCATGCAGTTTGCGAGTGGTTAGTATAGGGACAGGTTCCCCATCTGTCAGGGAAGGTGTTTAGAGTGAGGGAGTTGTTCTGGAGGAGTAGGGACAGTGCAGGGACTGCGCCTATCCTCTGCTTCAGGAAACCTCCCCTTTGGGTGTTGACCAGCCAGGCCACATTCCCGCTCCTCATTGCAGACACTGTCGGCATCATCCCAAGTCAACAGACCACTGCTACAGTTTCATAAATGGCTCCCGACGGCTGTGCCTACCACTGGAGCCTAGTTGTAGCTTGTTTGGAACTTTCTATTATACTATAGTTCTTATTCAACTCAACTTCTGTGTGATCACTGCTCACTGACACACCACACTGCACCCTACTCACAAGTACATGTAGTTCATGTACAGTGGTGGTATACAGTATGTGAAGAGAGCAAAAGATTGGAAAATGTGGTTTCCTGAGAACTGTATTGAGGTTAGGTGTTAAGAGTGGATCAAATCCAAGAAATTCAATCACTTCCTCCACTCCAACAGAGTTTGAGAGAGGGGTCTTTTCCAGATAATTCAAATTATGTTTTTTTTATACTGTCCTTAAAGAATATGTTATCCCAGCATTTGATATTCCCGATATGTGTCTCTTGTACTATGTACTTACAAAGTTTAAAAGAATTCTGTTTTCTTTATTTTGCTTCCTTTCTGTGAAATACCTGGTGATCCTGCCAATCTCCCTGCTTTCCTATTTCAAAATAACCATGCTAGGCATAGAAGCACATCCATCTCAGTGTGGTCAGTTTTTTAGGTTGAGCTGGGAGCACAGCCTGCCTGTCCTCCAATGGCTAAGACTTGTGCTGACACCCCCCCACACACACACACACACATACACACAGCTATTTGCTGGAGAGATCAGTGTACTACTGTTTCTCCACCCCACCTCTTCAAGCCTGTTATGCAGCTGAGAACAGAGGTTATGTGATCACTTATTAAAAAAAAAAGTGTATTTATAATGATATATACAGTATACATACATACAGTACACACACACACAAATGTTTTGCCTTTCATTTCAGGTTTTAACTAAATGGGTTGTTTTACAAGGCGAGAGTTTACATGTGCTTTAAAGGTTTTTTGATATTTACATTAGGAGGAAGTTGCTCAACCAGCTCTAGTAGACAAGCCTTGGGACATTTTACATTTGTAAGGCCTAAAACTGATTCAATAAAGCTGCACACTTTTGCCCAGAAAGCTTGTAGCTTGGGACATAAAAAGATGGCATAATAAATATTCCCTTAATGTCTTAATGACCACAGAGGTGGAAACAAAGTTGAGAGTATCTAATTTTTAACTAGAAAGTTTAGTGGTGACTTCGCATGAATTCACAGATTGTTAGAATGGTCATCTCATTTTCAACCTTGAATTTGAAAATAATGAACAGCAATTTAAATATAATGGGACATGTATACCAGTTTGAGATCAGCAAATGATATAGAGACTAGCCACCATAGCTAGAAATACCAATGCTCAAGAAAAGTGGTTAACTTGGACCTAAACAAGCTCAGGCAAGTAAGTGCTTGCTAATGTTCACAGAGATTTTCCAACATGATTCAAGATCTTTCCCTTTTTCCCAATCCCTCTACCGTGCTACCCATGTCAGGCATATTATCGCAACATAGTTGGACAAGGATGACGAACATGCCCTGTTTTCCACATGTCCAGCAGTGAGCGGAACAGTTATACCAACTGTGCTAGCTCAAACAATCCTGGAGTGGTAGACCACTGTCACTGCAGTGTGGATTTATAAGAGGGCAAAAGGGTCAACTGCCCTGGGACCCCTGAAAGAAGGGGTTCCCCTCCATACAAAAAATATAAATAAAATATTATAACATGAAAAAAAACTAAAAAAAACACACTTATTTTTGAGAAGTTATATTTTTCCAGCCATCATCTGTATATTTTTACTCTGGACCGATATATTGTATCATTTTTAAAAACACATTTTGGCAGTTCACGTGAACCACACACAGAGCGTTATGACTGCGTGTAGTTTGTGCATGAATGGCCTCATAATGGCGTTGTGTCATGTACTTTTAAAAATGTGTGACTATCATTGAGAATGTAAACCAACCCCAAGGCCTAAATCTGGCCCTAGATGTACCCAGAAGGAAATGGCCCAATATCACTTCTTACTTTCGATATCTTGCTGAGCCCATTAGTACTACAGCCTTATACTATCAGAAATAAAACTTCAGGCTAGCTCACAGGGCTTCATATATTTATTAGGGTGAAATACAATACAAAGGGGTCCTGATTGCAGCAAAAACAGCATGCCAAGTCTAAAATAATTCCATCCACACTTTTCCTGCACCCTCTTTTGAGTGTTATAGCACTCTTAATTTGCACTGTCTCTATTGTAATGATCTACTTTTGATTTGTCTTTGTACTTTTTTCTCTGACTTTTTTATAGCCACTCCAAGTCATTGTTTAATTTCTGCACAATCCAAACTATAAAAAACATTTATTAACTCACAGGGATTAAAAAGATATACGATACAGTCGCCATCGTAGTGGCTGTCCTTCTATGGTCAATAAAGGGGGAAAAAATCCCAGGAGACATTGTGCATGTCTCAGGTATGTGCATAAACAGTTTTTTCCACATAGTGAAGACACTTTCATAGCAGTAGGAAAGTCTGGGTAGTGAGTGGTAAGCATAGGAGTACACAGCGTATGTCATTATTAATCAAAAGTGTTTTTTAATGGCTGTGAGCATTGTGTCTAGTCCTTGGCTTGGTCCCAAACTGATTCTGCAGTGCTGAGAATTAACAAAATGCAGAGCAAGAATAGAGGTGTTACAGAGTAGATTTACTGATACTGCCCTTCCAGTACTATGGGAATGTAGGAAATAGCAGCACAATGCCAATGGCCAGAAGAAAAAAACTGCAGTGCAAAAAAATTAGGGGGTAAGTGAAAAATTTGCTGCATCAGATACTCCACCAACTCACCTACCAGTCACCTCACTCCCAATGACATTGACTCACATCTTACACCAGGAAGCCAAACTCTTGCACATATGCAAAGCTTCTTAACCCTCGAGGCATCTCTCTTTCCATCCTCTGTGAAATTAAAGACTGGGTCCCTAGGACACCAGATATGGCGATGTCAGACCCATTAGTGGGGTTCTGATCACTAGAGGAAGAAGCCAAGCCCACAAGCTCCTTCACTACCAGGGTGTACCATCATTTATACCATGTCACACCGCTTCCTGACTGGCTGGCTGCTTATGCACCTGGCCCTAGTGCTGTAGTCATGGTAGCAGGGGCGGACTGACAACTCATGGGGCCCCCGGGCAATAGGGGATCATGGGGCCCCTGTGTCCTTGCCCAAACTCAAAAAAGCCTATGAAAAAAGGTACCAGGGGCATCTGATGGGGCCCCCTACTGACCCCGGGCCCTCGGGCAGTGCCCGAGTTTCCAAATGGTCAGTCCGCCCCTGCATGGTAGTCATGTAGTCTAGTTCCCTTTTGCTGTGGCACAGGATCTCTTATGTTTCGGGCAGAGAGGAAAGCATTTGTAAATATATGGGAGAATGAAATCAGGCTCACCATGCAAAAAGAAACTAATTAATCCAAAGAACTAAATAATAACAATGCAGAACACATCCAGAATATCTGTGTAGTGACTACTCAGTATCTTTTAGCCTGGAATGTTTTGGAAGCCGATATGTAGGTCAGTTAAATCACTTACAAGGGTTTTAGAACACAAGGGGAAGTGCTGTATAATCCTACCCATAGCAACCTTTACATTTAGAGAGCACAAGCGTTGGTGGCTTGTATGCAAGTTTTTACAAAAATCATAACGATGAGGAACATTTTGAAGGTCACATGCATTTTTACTGAGCTGTTGCATTTTACAAGTAGACATACAGATCTTAGTTGTACTTTAACCTCAAAACTGATGCAGCAGCTAAATAGAAATCCACATAAGGCTATTTATACCATACCTGTGGGATCCCGCTAGAAACTGGAAATCACTGTAGTAGACACTGATCCCTACTAGCTTCCCAGTCCTGTGCCAAGTGGCTGCCCCAGTGCATTGTGAGCACCGGAGTTGGCCTGCTCGGTACTTGCATGATTCAGAGATCACTTTGTATTTTCTCAATGAATGCAAAGCAGTCTCTGTTTGAATAAGGTGTAAAGGCAGGGTGGTGACATTACCACTCGTCCAATCAGAGAATGCTTTACATTCCTTGAGAAAATGCAAAGCATTCTTTGCATGCTGCTTGCGCGGAGATGGCAATTTTCCATGTTCACAATAATGGAGATTACTGTAATAGTGCTGACTACTACATCAATTTCCAGCTTCCACTGGGATCCCACAAATATGGTATTTACAGTACATAGGGGTGGATTTACTAAAGGCAAAAAGACTGTGTGCTCTGCAAGCGCACTTACACTTCCCAAAAATTTAGCAGGGCCGGATCTAGGGGGTTTCAGGGCTGGGTTGTGCCCCCACCCAGATTTTGGTCATGCCTCCTCCCAGGCCCAGTGGCATCAGCAGGGAGGACCCTATAATCATGCAGTGAAAACCAGCCCAACCACCATGGTGCACAGTCACAAGGCTAAAACCCCCAGATCAGATAGACTAGATCTGGCCCTGGAGTAAATGTGGTAAAGCTATGATGATTTCCATCATTCAAATCAGGTGCAAGCAAAAATACTGTTGTTTTTTTTTTAATTTTATTTTCACCCGATTGGGTATTCTTAAAGTGAAGTCTCACCACTTTAGCACCCACCTAGTTAGGTGCTAAGATAGGTATATTTAGTTGGGCCCATTGTAGTTAAAAAAGCTAATTTGTTCTGTTAGGCAAATTTAGTTTGGCCCACTGTATCCAGTGGGGCTGTAAATTGTTTGGGTTGTAGTATAAGTGTTAATGTAGGTAAATTTAGTTCTTGCTCACTGTAACCAGTGGAGCTGCTTTGATTGTTTTGGTCTGCTCTGTATTGCAGAGGCTGCATGACTGTTTGTCCCCCCTGTTCACCTGGAGGAGCTCTGGGCAATAGAGGCAGGAACATTTTAATCAGCAGATCAATATTTATGTAGCCTCAGCCAGACCCTGGGAGTACTGGCCCAGATGATTCTGGGAGAATGCATAAATACCCTGGAGCTGAGAGCAGCTGGGTCTTATTCCAGAGGGAAAGATCCCAGCCTAGGGGGCCATTTGCCTTCCCTGGGACCAACGACCATATGCTTGGCAAGTGGAGGCCCCAGGCGAGAGGCTGATGGGCCTGGAGCTACTGAAGGCTACAAAGAGTTGACTGAGGGGCTGTAGTCTGAGGATTTGGTCTGGTACTACCAAGAGCAAGTGCCTGTGCGATACTGGTGAGAAGCAACCATTTGTTCAATGAGGTATCAATGAGTACAGACAAGGGTGAGAGATTCTAAAGACGGAGTGAAGCTGCTGCTGCCACCCCTCTTGTGTGTTAGAAGGTCAGCCAAGCATTTGCTAAGACGTTTCTGTATTCTGAAGAGCAGAGTATATCTAATTCCTTGTGAATGGACTTTTGCTTGGACTGTCCACCAAAGAAGGCCTAACCTTCTCAATATGGTCATTGCAGAGCCTGTCTGATACCTGCTACACAGGGACTGTGCTCAGTGCTCAAGTAAGCAAGTTTAGTGTCCTTGAGTTGTTACTAGCTGTCACTGGAGTATTCCACCATTTCAAATACCTATCCAAGTTCAATCCTTATTTAATCATCTAAAACGCATCCCCTGGACTGTTTCTTGAGCCAACAGAGTGATTGTGCATGTGTGTCTGGCTAGGGACCTACAAAATTGCTAAATTCACTAAACTCTAGGAAAATTGCAAAGTGCAGAGTCTATTTGAATTTAGTATATCTACCCCATAGTTACATTGATCCAAGCTGGACCAATATGACTATGTAGAAATATCCATACTTGGAATTCAGCATTAATAGTGTTTTTTCTTTTAACATGAGCAGAAATGTTCATTTTCAACGGTGGCTGATTTATTTAGCAAATTACATATAGAAGACTGCAAACAATAAGGCAGTTTTGATAAATGTCCCTTAATGTATATATCAAAAATACCTCATAAATGAAAATATACAGTATTTTAATACACATTAAAAAATAAAAAAAACTTTATCCATATTTCTGATTACAACAGAACTGCAGGTCTCCATTTATCTAACCACATTGCTTTCGGTGCTGTAGTCTCCACCCTGTCACTTTCACATCAGAGGAGGGAATTTTGGGGACCTATAAATGCTTTATTGTGATTTGTGCAGAAGAGTAATATTGTATTCTGGCTCCATCGTATAGCTGCTCACATTAGCTGAACAAAGGAGACGCCGCTCTTCCTGCATCTTCAATAATAAACTGACCATATGCTGATGCCTGGATAAGAGTTTACTGGAATCCCCCAGCCCTCGTCACACACTGGCCTCTGTTTCTGGCATCTGATTAGTCGCTTCCCTGTTCCCATCTCCTTCTAGTGAAGTATAATTAGAAGTGCTGTATCACAGTGTGAGATCCAGACATCAGAATGCGACACGTGGCCGCTGTGCGTGTTCTATATTTAACCTGACACTTCAAGCTCAAGGTACTATGCAGGCCTCATTCCCAGAATGTTCCAGAAGCTTCATTTACAGTATATTAAACTAGTTAAATGATAAGCTCTTCTAAAGTGTTTCCTTTTTCACCTTACAACTTGTAGGACTGTGCAGGACCTATGCCAGAACTTAGCTTGCATCCTTATGGCTCGTGTAGACAGGGTCTGTCAAACAGTGCCTTTCGCATTTGAATGGAGAGCTGCTCACATACATGAGGTTATACATGAAACACCGCAAATACTGCGACTGACCTGCTTTGCCTGCAATGCAAACATACCTCATTAGGTCCTGCTGCATCCAACCCCAATGCAGCCTCAGAACTGCCATCCACACTACCCCATTGTAGTAAATAGGAATCTGCTGACTTGCCTTTGACATGCAGTTTACACACATGTGAAATACAGAAAAGCAGCACACCCATAACTTTTTTTTTTCCATTTTGGATAGAGCAAGGGAGGGTTATAACCCCTGTCAGTCTTTTTTTTTTTCCGCCATCTGTGTCCATTGTGAAGATTTACCTTCACTTTCTGTCCCATAGCCAAAGAGGATTTGAGAGGAAATTCCTGCAAATGAAGGGAATTCCTTGGTGACCCCAGGTCACCAGAATCAGTGTCCCCATTGGAAGATTACTTTTCTAGGGACAACCAAAAAGTTGGGATTTTCTTTTATTTTCACATTCAATAATAATGGTAAACAGGACCAATAGAGAGGGTAAATTTCCTTAACGGGGGCACTAACAGCAATAAAAACTCACAAAACTTTCTAATCCTTGTCCACTCTATTGAGAAATAAAAAAAAAAAGTTTTGCCTATAGTTATATTTTAAATGTGTACCTGTGAGGCTTCTCAGATGACCCTCCCAACTGTATGCTTTCCTAGCAGAGTTGCGCCCTTAAATTCACCAGGCTAATTAGCTGGAACACTGGTAAATGTACTTTCACTGTATGCCAGTCTCCAAGGCTGTTCGGGGGAGTCCCTACTCTTTAGAAACCTGTCCCTAATGTTAAATCTATCTTTCCCTCACAATCTATCCTGTCCCTGGACCCCTGTGTTTTCTACTGGCATCCCTCCTACCCTCTCCCACCGGTTGCTGTGCGGGATGTGTCAGGATGGAAAATTGGGAAGGAGCCAATAAATATATAATTTATCAGTTCCTTGCTTGTCTGAATGGATAGAGCCAGTGAATAGTACCGAACACGGTTTACTGATAACTGAGGCATAGCAAACTGTGTTTACTATTCTTCAGTTTGTGAATTAATAGAAAGCTCTGTACAGGCGGCAGAGATGGACATTGAGGGCTGAGCCCTCAATCTCCTTTCTCAGTCTCAAAGGTGGAACATCAGAGGTCTGTTTAGACCCCTGATGATCAATCAAACCCCCCAAAACGAGGCTCCTATAAAAATTGTAAAAAAAAAAATATTTATATTTATATATATATATATATATATATATATATATAGAGAGAGAGAGAGAGAGAGAGAGAGAGAGAAAGAGAATAAAAATTATATATATATACATACATACATACATACACACATATATAGAGTTAGTAAAAAAATTAATAAATTAAAATAAAATGGTACAAAATAATTAAGAAAAATTTTTAAAAACTACTTACAGCAGTGGCGGAACTACCAGGGTTGCAAAGATCGCACATACAACTGGGCCCTGGAATTTCGCAACCGGGCTCAGAGGGAAAGATCCCATGGTTTCTTGCACTGGGTCCTGAAGGTACTAGACTCTGATAATTTGTGTATATTATTTATTCATGATATGAATATATGTAATTTAGGGTGTGTCCTTTGCCTGCATACTTTGAACCAAAAGGTGTCCTCCTTTCTCATCTCAAAAGTTAAACCTTACAAGATTTCCTGTTCCTTCCTGCCAAGGTAGGAAGTTAGGGGGAAATTTCCCCGATGGGATTACAGTAAAAAAAAAAACATATTCCTTGCACTATCAAAAACGCTTTGGCTGGAGAAGGGCTTTAATAAAAGGGACCCCCCCCAATGCATATGCATTGGCAAGATTGTGGAAGGGGCATTAGACTGTAACTTCCAGGAAGGGGCAAAGGCTGATATGAATTGTTTTGTACAGCACCACAATATGTGCCGGTGCTATAAATTAAACAAAACAAAAATATTAAAGAAGGTCAAAAGAGTCTTTATTATATCAACCCTCAAACACTTATGAATTTTTAGAATTTGTTTAAAAGTAATATAATACATTGATCTATAATAAATAAAACATTTACCATATAGGAAGCATGCTATGAACAGCACCTAGGATAGAGAAAGGGAAGCATGTCATGCAGTTTCCTAAATTGGAAACCAGGAACATGTGTACAGGGAAATCCTTCCAGCAGGAAATTCTGAAAACCCATGACTATGTGTGTGAAAATCAGGGACAAATGGCAGCTATGCATCTTACTGACATCCTGTCAGCACATCAGACACTGTGTCCTCATATAATTCAATGGCAGGATGAGCTTTCATTGACATGTTCCCACAGGCCATACATTCTGAGCCTCACGTGACTACAGATCATTGGGCTGCATCGGTCAAAGTTACATTTAACTTATACTATAAGTGAAATATATATATATATATTTTTTTTTTTTCCAGTTCCACAACTCACCTAGCACAAACCATAAAATCAAAAAGAAAGTCCGACGCACATAGCATAATACCACTTAAACATTCCCATTTATTGCTAGTAAGTGCGCTCTCAAACTAAAAGTACATGTGCACATATTGCAATTAACAGATCTACTTGTAAAAAGTAAAATGGCGCAAAGCGGGATTGGTATCAAGTGCACATGCTTAAAAAGGCGATGACGTCAGACTACCTGCCCTGCCCGTCGCATTTTGTTAAAAAACGTCTTCAGGGGATATGGAAACATGGAATCTGACCAGCATGAACCGCATTACATAACCTACAATAGCCAATCAAGGAAGAGACCACTCCTCTATGCCATCTAAGATCCAGTAATATAATGGCACAGATCCAATTATTCTAAAAACAAAATTAAAATCTGAAAATTATCAATTTTACTACCTTATTAAAATGCGTTTAAAATAATCGTGTGAGAACGAAGATTACACTATTTTGTTGCATATAAGAGGTAATGCATTTCAATTCATTAAATATAGGTCCATAAAAAAACTTTGGAAAAATATGTCAGAAACCAAAAAATTTAAAACAACTCCTTGAGTGGAAAAAGTAGTACCAAGTACTAAGACCACCCAGAACCTCTTATTAAGTAACAGGGGCGGACTGACAACTCATGGGGCCCCCGGGAAATAGGGGATCATGGGGCCCCTGTGTCCTTACCCAAACTCAAAAAAGCCTATGAAAAAGGTACCAGGGGCGTCTCATGGGGCCCCCTACTGACCCTGGGCCCTCGGCCAGTGCCTGAGTTTCCAAATGGTCAGTCCGCCCCTGGGGACAACTAAGTAGTTTGTCCCTATCTATATTGGCCAACTGCTTTGTCTGCTCAACTAAGCCTCCTGGTTTCCATTTTCCAAAAGTTTGGATTGTAAAACATTTGCCTCTAAATAGAAATCATCAACAGAAGAACAATTCCTCCTTTAACACAAAAATTTACTTTTTGGGATTCTTTTCAGCCATGAGGGATGATGGCAGCTCCAGAAAGGAATATAACTATTCCTGTCAGTTTTTAAAAACAATGTTTTAGTTGAAAACCTGCCATCCTTCAGTATTACAGAAATGTCCAGAAAGTTTATCTGAATAGAACTGTATTCATAAGACAAGTTGATGTCAAGGTGATTAGTATTCAATTTTGCCATAACATTATGCAAACAGTTCTCATCCCCTCTCCAAAAGGACTACCTAATTACTGTCTTATACCGCCAGGACATTAAAAAATTGACCAGTTTTTTGCAAAAAGAAATTGCCATCATGCCAAAAATAATTATGCTCTATCGCAAAAGTTAGGAGCTCAAAAATAAAATCCTTCTGTCTTTTAGAAAGTGTGTCACTCTGCTGCAAAAAGTATTTTGCTGCTTCAAAGTCCCGGTCATTGGGGAATTATAAAATACAAGAAGGACAGTTCAACAGTGACCAGTAGTAACTCATCCACACATCCTATTTCACACAACAGGTTAATAACCTATTTTGTGTCTTTTAAGACAAGAGATTTTTTTTTCTACTGTGGGTTGCAAAAAAAGTCAATATATTTCTCATTTCTAAAAATAACCGAATCAGTGCTATTAAGTATAGGGCAACATGGATTGTTCATTAAACGTTTGTGTATTTTTGGCAAAAAATATAGCACTGGCACTCTAGGAGCCGAAGGAATCAGATATGCTGCCAATTTGTTATCTACAGTGTTACAGGCATAGGCCCTACAAATATTAGTTCCTAGCTTCTTCTTATACTTTTGTGTTGGATCACTCCTCAGCTTCTGATAAGTGTTATGAATGGAGTCTATATTTTCCATCTCCCTCAGATAGTCTTGCTTATTCAACAGCACTATACCCCTGCCCTAAAAGGGACCTAAAGGGACCTCTTCACATCTAAGTTATTGTCTAGATGATAAAGGATTCCCTTCTGGAGTGGATGGAAAGGTCTAACATTAATTTTGTACAGGTTTATGGTCAGAGGAAATATGGTGGCCCTCCTGCAGTTCCACTTGGGACAGAAATATTTATCAACAATCTCCCTCAAAAAAAATCTATGAAGATAAATGAATTCAACTTTTAGCAGACTGTTGGAATATTGTATGAGTATTGTCTTATAATGACTTTTCTATTGGACAGATTATGCACGTGAAAGCCAAACACCTGAAAGATAGCATGTGTAATGCACTTTGTATATCCAGGGTTGTGGTTGCCTCACTGTCTGTGGTAGGCTCCCTGACAGATCTGAGTGCCTGGCTGTTGATTAGCTTCACTGTTTAGGTAATTAGATAACTGTTTAATTAGGTTACTGTTAGCTGTTCATTAAATGTACTGTTAGATGTACTGATATTACTGTTTAAATTTAGCATTGTTTAGGATAATGTGATTAAGCTCTTATCTGATTTTGTGTGGTGTGAATTTTCAATAAATGTTGAGTTCCTGTTTGCACTTAAGCTAGTACCATCTAGTTCTTGGTTCTTGGGTGCAATTCCTAGCTAGAACACCTTGTTCCTGCCAGGTCAGGATAACCACCGGGGACAAGCATTATCAAGTGGCCCCTGTGGAGTTAGTGCTACAATTGTTTTAATAGAGAATAACAGTGTGATGAACTGGGACCTGCACTGCGGCACACACCAGCCACTGCGTTACAAAGTGGGAATTTTAATAGAACCTTAGTGTATCAAATGCTGCTAGCACATCTAACACTCCCCTCCCCCAGACTAACATGCTGCTGTCCAAAGGTGTCCCTGTGCTCCTTTATCCAGCGTGGGGGCACTCTAATACAGGAGGTGTGCTACACATAAACATTTATTTTGCATAAGCGTCCAATGTACAAAAAAAAAATGGTTATAAGTACACAAATCTGTAAAAAGAGTGTAAAAGTAAAGCTTCTGCAGGTGAATTATCATTATATTACATCATTACCGGCCAATTACCATTACAAATAGGAGTAAAGAAGTAAAACAAGAAAATGAGAACGAAGACAGTAGGTTAGTAAATTAGAGCCTGCTGTTAATGGCTTGCTCAACAGAGCCCTAACTAACCACTTCACCTTTTGTTTTTTTGTCGGGATCATTGCTGAGATTACACCCTGTTCCAAATTATTATGCAAATTCTATTTAAGTGTCACAAAGATTAAATATTTTGTTTTTCAGTTTAACTCATGGATGGCATTGTGTGTCAGGGCTCTTTTGATCACTGAAAACAATCTCTGACACCTGTAATAATTAGATTGGCAGGTGAGCCCAATTTAAGGAAAAACTACTAAAGGAGGGTGTTCCACATTATTAAGCAGAGCACCATTTTCAAGCAATATGGGGAAGAAAAAGGATCTCTCTGCTGCCGAAAAGAGTGAAATAAGTTCAATGCCTTGGACGAGGTATGAAAACATTAGATATTTCACGAAAACGTAAGCATGATCATCGCACTATTAAGAGATTTGCGGCTGATTCAGAGCACAGATGAGTTCGTGCAGATAAAGGCACATTGAGGAAGATTTCTATCCATGCATCGGATCAAGAGAGCAGCTGCTAAAATACCATTACATAACAGCAAACAGATATTTGAAGCTGCTGGTGCCTCTGGAGACCCACGGACATCAAAGTGTAGAGTCCTCCAGAGTCTTGCAACTGTGCATAAACCTTCTATTCGGCCACCACTAACCAATGCTCACAAGCAGAAACGGCTGCATTGGGCAGAAAAATACATGAAGACTAATTTTCAAACAGTCCTGTTCACTGATGAGTGCCCTGCAACCCTGGATGGTCCCGATGGATGGAGTAGTGGATGGTCCCGATGGATGGAGCAGTGGATGGTTGGTGGACAGCCACCGTGTTCCAACAAGGCTGCGACATCAACAAGGCGGGGTGGAATCATGTTTTGGGCCGGAATCATGGGAACAGAGCTGGTCGGCCCCTTTAGGGTCCCCGAAGGTGTAAAGATGACCTCTGCAAAGTATGTGGAGTTTATGACTGACCACTTTCTTCCCTGGTACAGAAGAAAGAACTATGCTTTCCATAATAAAATCATCTTCATGCATGACAATGCACCATCTCATGCTGCAAAAAATACCTCTGCATCAATGGCTGCTATGGGGATAAAAGGAGAGAAAGTCATGGTGTGGCCTCCATCCTCCCCGGACCTCAATCCTATTGAGAACCTTTGGAGCATCCTCAAGCAAAAGATCTATGAGGGTGGGAGGCAGTTTACATCCAAACAGCAGCTCTGGGAGGCTATTCTGACATCTTGCAAACAAATTCAAGCAGAAACTGTCCAAAAACTCACAAGTTCAATGGATGCAAGACTTGTGAAGTTGCTATCAAATAAGGGGTCCTATGTTAAAATGTAACGTGACCTGTTAAAATGTTTAAAAAGTTAAAATGTTGTTAAAAGTTCGATTGAAATAGCTTTTGATTTCAGTAAATATGCTGCAAACACAACAAATGACAATTTTCAGTTCTTTACAACCTATAAAGTGTTTTGAAACTTACTGTGCGTAATAATTTGGAACAGTGCATTGGAAGGGTTTTATGTTTAAAAAAAATACTGTTATCATTAGGAGGTTTGTTCAATAAAATTTGAATTGTACTCTTAATAGTTGATAACATGAGAATTATGCTGACTGTTATTTACATCAATTATTTAGGTAAATGAGAAAAATATAATTTGCATAATAATTTGGAACAGGGTGTACATGCAACCCAGTAGAGCAGAGTTATGTTGACTCCTGGCAGGAGAAAGTGTGGAACCACAGGTTTCACTTCCCCCCTGCCTGACACCAATGCATAGTTTAGATCTGTGGCACTGTGGACCACTGGGCCAGGGTTGCCAGCCGTCAGTAAATTTATGGACAGTTTGTAAAAATCAGTGATTTTTACAGCTGTGTGTAATTATCAGGGGCTGATAGTTTGTCATGCTGTGTTTTGTACACAGTTGTAAGTGTAAACCAGTCAAATTACTTGTTAGGAGTATTGTCAGTGTTTCCATATTGTGTTTATACTGATTGTCTTAGATTTTAATGTAATTTTTCAGGTTGTCAGTAAAAAATGTGCCCCATCAGTAAATTTTCCATGTTTTGTCAGAAAATAAAATGCTGCGGGAGGTTGGCAACACTGCGCTGAACACATCTTTTTCTGCAAATATACAGTGATCAATGATTACAAAATGATGTACCAAATGCAGATTTAATAGAAAAAAAAAATATAACTGATAAAAAGGGCTTCAAAAAATGCCACCTACTCTAAAAGAAAAAGCATCTGATCATGTACAAAGACACGAAAACGGAATCCACTTAGGGCACAGTTCATAGTTATAAGCACAACATATATCCAAATAGCTAGGAACTTGTTATGTAGGACAGCATCTCTGCAATCTAACTACCACAAATTATAGTCAAATTTACAGGCCAAATGCAGCCCATTTTTTTTTATGTTGTACAGATAAATGTAGAATTAGAACCTCGATCATGTTTTATCTACCAGCTAACACACCAGGATTACATCTCAAAGCTTTACAGAAATCTACTAGTGTATAGCTGGCTTTAATGTGAAGCCAATCTGCATTAAATAAGTAAACAAGTAGTTAGGGATGGAGCTACGCAGAGTCATCGGATGCTGATGTTCACAGGCTTATTTATACCTGGTATTTTTACTGTTAGGATCTCCTAGATTGTAAGCTCTAACGAGCAGGGCCCTCCGTTTCCTCTTGTACCAAATTGTATTGTAACTGTTATGCCTACCTTCATTTTGTAAAGCGCTGCGCAAACTGTTGGCGCTATATAAATCTTGTATTAGAATAATAATAATAATACATTTAGCTAATACAGCTTACAACAAGACATCTGCTTTTGGCACAGACCGCATAAACCAAAATAAAATGAGCCATTCCATGCAATGTTTTCTATGAACTTGCTGTGGCCCACAGTAATGATGGCCATACACAGTGATATTTAATTTCAGATTTTATCTGTCGGGTCAACAAAAACTACCATTACCTACCTATCCACTTGCCCTCCTTAAGATTTACTCCCCTTCATGACCAGGCCATTATAAACAGTTAAACAATTGCATGGGCAAGCAACACTGTACCCAAATGAAATTTATATAATTTTGTTCACATAAATAAAACTTCCTTTTAGTGGTATTTGATCACCATTGGATTTTTTAATTATTTATTATATAAAATGAAAAAAGTCCAAAAAGTTTGAGAAAAAAAACAACCTAAATATTTTTTACTTTTTGTTATAACACATATCCAATAATGATACCCAAGTTTTGGAGGATACAGGAGGTGCCAAAAGTAAAAGATTGGGTGGATCAAATATGTAAATTGGAGGAACTTTATCATATGAATGAAGATAAGATAGAGAGTCACCATACAAGATGGAACAAATGGGAGGAATTCAAAAAGTTAAAGTTAACCATAGAGGATATGGGGAACTAACATAGAATAATATGGAAATATTTTGTTTTTCTTTTATAGGGACTAAGATCTCCAGAAATGAACAGGAAAATGCAGAGCAGAAGGGGTTAAGTGTTGGATTTGGGGGGGGGGGGGAGGGATGGGTGGTATATAGGTAAGAGGAGGGGGGGGGGGGAAGGGATGAAAAGATAAATGATTTGATAATGTGCTAAGGTTTTAATGAGTATATTTGTAGAACTTCTTTATCTGAAAAATCAATAAATATTTAAATTGAAGAAAAAAAAAAAATATCCAATAAAAAAATATGAATGAAAAAATTTCTTTAGAAATTTACGCCAAAATGTATTCTGCTACGTCTTTGGTAAAAAAAATTCCAATAAATGTACATTAATTGGTTTGCGTGAATGTTATAGCGTCTACAAATGACAGTATACTGTATATACTGGAATTTTTTTTATTCTTACTAGTAATGGTAATCGGTGATCAGCAACCTATAGTAGGACTGTGATAGTGCGGAGGGCAATCTGACACTGACACTGAGTGGAAACTGACACTGACATCACCAATGACACTAACACAGTGATCAGTGTTAATAATATGCATGGACATTGTACTAATGACACTCGATAAGAAGGGGTTAACATCTGTGGCATTCAAATCACAGGCCTAGGAAGTGTTAATGTTTGTAGAGTGCGGTGACGCACTTCTGGTAGACGCCATCTTTGGGCTTGCACTTTATCATCAGGTATCCATCAATATAAGCATGATCTTAAAGCACCAGTTAGAGTGTTATATTTAATTTATATGCATGCTTTGTTTATATATTTTTTTTTTGTGATCTATATGCAAATATATAGCACTGTAGATATATCATACACACTGATTTATATATAGGCGTAGCGCTTCACCACCATTATATTGCTATTCTTTATCCTCAGGTATAAGGAAAAGGTGATAGCAGCTTGCATAAATTTATTGGTCTTATTATTACCAGTGGAGCGCAGGGGGATTATTATTTATAAATGTTTGTACTGTGTGCTGATTTTACTAAGGGATCTTGTTTTTTTCCTTGCTTAGCAGGGAATGAAAAACCAACAAGATCACCTGTCATGATACAGAGCTTTGTGATGTTTACAATCACAGAGCTCTGTCCGTGAGTCACTGAGCCAATCAGAGGGTCCCAGCGGTCAATCATTGGCCAGGACCTCCTGATCGGCTTGTGCTGTAACCAATTCACTGCACAGCCGGGTTGGAGGGTGTGCGCTCTACTCAGAAGCGCTAATCATTTGCTAGGTACCTGACCAAGCGCAAAAGAGCTGCTCTGCTGACATATATGTAAGTTATGCAGTCAGCAAGCAACTATAGTGTAAATGAATTTCCACCTGTCCTCTAATTGAACAGATTGTTCAGATGGTAGGCCCCTACATAACTGGTGCCAAATTTTGTTGTTCTGAAAAATCAAACCTAAAGCAAAACATGTCCATATGTGGCAACTTAGTAGTTATCAGACTATTGTAATATCTAAGGGCTGTTTTTTCTGGATGAACAGAGGCCTCTGAGTACAGTAAGGACTAGCATATCTGCTGTGTTCTGGCAGCGGGACGTGGACTGTCTTGCTGTCAGAACAAAACAGAGTTGGGCTTAACACTGATCATCCACTCACAATAAGCCGTATATTTTTATACGTGAATACAAGGCTTCCTCTAACTGTATGCTCTGGATTTTGTAAATTAAAAAAGTACAGTCGCAGTGTGAAATATTTGTTGTGGAGTCCTGCAGAAAGTGGTATTGACGTTCCATTATAAATGAGCTCCTTATAGTGTGTGAAGGACATGGAGAAAGATCAGAAGGAAGTTTAGTCATAAATAATCAAGTTACACTTACCATGATTGTAGTATCATCTGAAGCACTGGCAATGACATTATCATTGTGGGGACACCAATCAATGTCTAGTACGGGAGCTGTGTGACCACTGACTGAAGGATGATTCTTATCAACTCGTCCAGTCTGAAACAAAAAAAAAAAATGTGTACACACATCTAGCAAAAAAGCTAAACAGATACTGTACTGTGCAAAAGTAATAGGCAGGTGTTAAGAAATGCTCTAAAATAAGAATGCTTTCAAAAATAGATATTTTAATTTAGTTGATTTTTATCAATTTACAAAATGCAAAGTGAGCGAAGAAAAGAAAAATCAATATTAGGTGTGACCACTCTTTGGCTTCAAACCAGCATGAAGGCAGGTAGGTTGTTCCAAATATATTGGAAAACTAACCACTAACTTCTGTGGATGTAAGCCTCCTCAAATCCTTTTGTCTCTTCATGTAATCCCAGACAGACTCAATGTTGAGATCAGGGTTCTGTGGGGGCCAAAGCATCACTTCCAAGACTCCTTGTTCTTCTTTACACTGAAGATAGTTCTAAATGACATCAGCTGCATGTTTGGGGTAGTTGCCCTGCTGCAGAATAAATTGGGGGCCAATCACACACCTCCCTGGATAAGTATCTGTCTGTATTTCTGAGCTTTCAGGACACCATTGATCCTGACCAAATCTCCAACTCCTTTTGCAGAAATGCAGCCCCAAACTTGCAAGGAACCTCCACCATGCTTCATTGTTGAGTCACTTGGTGTCTGCAGGCAACAGTGAAGCATGGTGGAGGAGGGAAGGCCATAGCATCCTACAATGTCATCACTATTGAAGGAAAGAGTCCCGTTACTAGATCCAGAGTTGGGAAAGGTGGGGGACTGTATGTCTAATGCATGGGAATTGTTTAAGCCAAAGACACCATTGTCACATCCAGTTCCAGTGTCACAGCTGATGCCATTACCACAATCCATATACCCAGGAGAGTTATGTTTAAATGGAAGTTGATTTCATCTGTATTTCAATGTAACTGTTTAGTCACTTGTAGTGACTGAGGATTGTGCAGAAGACATCTTTGACATCTACAAAGTCTTGTCTGGTCACTAATGAAGATGAGTTCATATGTACCTGTACAGTGTATGCAAAAAGTGGAAGTATATACAGTAATGAGTAAAAGTGATGAACAGATTAATGTACAACATTGGTGTATAGAAGGAACAACAGCCAGTTTGGGATGGCAATAGTAGTGGCCTGTGTGGGAAGGTTCCAGTAGGAAGAGTAGTATGGTGATTGCCTAGGTAAGCCCTTCTCAGTGGTAGGTTATTACATTAGGGTTGCTGCAGTACAGAGATTTACTCTGTAAAATCTCTGAACAAAAACAAGGGTTTTAAACATACAGAAACATTAGGTTTGGCCTTGAACTTTGTATCCCATCTCATGTTAGCATGGGCAAGCTAGGACTGTTTATTAATGTCATAACATGCAATATGTGGGTCATTTTATTTGGAAATAGACAACTAAAATCAGATTTCCTTATCCATGGTCATCTATTTGGTTGAGATCATCTAATACGGTCATGAGAATTACTGCAGTTCATGGGGGCAAAGCCCATCTGAAAGAGATTTCTCGCATGAGCTCTGTATAAACTGCTCTATAGCACATTGTGTTTCTGTATATTTTTGGCACAATCATCAGCAAAAAGTAATGAAAGAAAACAAGGGTGTCTCCATCCTAAATACAGCAGAACAACAGGAGCAAAGAAGTTCAGTGAATAGCAGAGGTGAAGAGGAAAGAGGAAGACACAAGTGTCAATGGGCACAGAAAATGTTCCAGCACGTACAGGAGGTTGGCAGGGCGGTGCCCCAGTCCCGCACAAACTGAGCAAAACAACGTCCAGTGAGTGTGACACTCTGGAAAATCTGAGCGTTTTAATAGCCTTTTTAGTGCTTCCTGAGACATTTCTATTGTTTGTTGCATGAGGTCATTTTTATTGGAAGCACAGGATCATCAGACAACTGCATCGGTCTGACAGTCTGCATTGAAAGGCCAGTCATTTATCCCCTAGGGAAAGCTTATGGGATAATGAGGGGTCAAGGACACCACCAGTGACCTGTGCAGTTAATGAGCCAAATTCTTGTGCTAAATAAAGACTGCTGTTAAGAAAGCAAGGCTGTATTTATATTGATTCCATTTGCAACACAAGGAAGCATGCTGAAGCCGAAGAGCTGACCATATAGTAAGGGATTTCAGAAATGATGCATATAATTTGAGCGTCACTTACAAAATTAATAATGTAAGAAATAAAATGAGGCCGACTCTTAGACCATGATTTGCAAATGCTTTTGTAGGCCGATTTTTCATAGGAAAAAGCAAAATCCTATTACTGCAGATACATCATGTATAAGGTTGCACGAATCAGCATAATGGCTTAGTAATGACCAATATGGTCTTGTGGCTCGAGATCCTGCATCCAACTATTACTAAGGTTTGCACCTTTCCTAGTTAAAAAAAAAACCCAAAGAACATAGGAGCCATGTTTGTGTTGCAGGAAAGAGAGAAGGTATATACAGTCATGGCCGAAATTGTTGGCACCCTTGATATTTCTCCAGGAAATCATGTATTTCTCACGAAACGTATTGCATTAACACATGTTTTGCTATACACATGTTTATTCCCTTTGTGTGTATTGGGACAAAACAAAAAAAGGGAGGAAAGAAAGCAAATTCGACATAATGTCACACAAACCTCCAAAAATGGGCTGGACAAAAGTATTGGCACCCTTTCACAACTGCGGATAAATAAGAATGTTACAAGCATGTGATGCTCCTGTAAACTCACCTGGGGCAAGTAACAGGTGTGGGCAATATAGAAATCACACCTGAAAGCAGATAAAAAGGAGAGACGTTCACTTAACCTTTGCATTGTGTGTCTGTCTGTGCCACACTAAGCATGGACAACAGAAAGAGGAGACGAGAACTGTCTGAGGACCTGAGAACCAAAATTGTGGCAAAATATCAACAATCTCAAGGTTACAAGTCCATCTCCAGAGAACTAGATTTGCCTTTGTCCACAGTGCGCAACATTATCAAGAAGTTTGCAACCCATGGCACTGTAGCTAATCTCCCTGGTCGTGGACGGATGAGGAAAATTGATGAAAGATTGCAACGCAGAATAGTCCGGATGGTGGATAAGCAGCCCCAAACATGTTCCAAAGACATTCAAGCTGTCCTGCAGGCTCAGGGAGCATCAGTGTCAGCGCGAACTATCCGTCGACATTTAAATGAAATGAAACGCTATGGCAGGAGACCCAGGAGGACCCCACTGCTGACACAGAGACATAAAAAAGCAAGACTACAGTTTGCCAAAATGTACTTGAGTAAGCCAAAAGCCTTCTGGGAAAACGTCTTGTGGACAGATGAGACCAAGATAGAGCTTTTCGGTAAAGCACATCATTCTACTGTTTACCGAAAACGGAATGAGGCCTACAAAGAACAAAACACAGTACCTACGGTAAAATATGGTGGAGGTTCAATGATGTTTTGGGGTTGTTTTGCTGCCTCTGGCACTGGGTGCCTTGACTGTGTGCAAGGCATCATGAAATCTGAGGATTACCAAAGGATTTTGGGTCGCACTGTAGGGCCCAGTGTCAGAAAGCTGGGTTTGCGTCCAAGATCCTGGGTCTTCCAGCAGGACAATGACCCCAAACATACGTCAAAAAGCACTCAGAAATGGATGGCAAAGAAGCGCTGGAGAGTTCTGAAGTGGCCAGCAATGAGCCCAGATCTAAATCCCATTGAACACCTGTGGAGAGATCTTAAAATTGCTGTTGGGAAAAGGTGTCCTTCCAATAAGAGAGACCTGGAGCTGTTTGCAAAGGAAGAGTGGTCCAAAATTCCGGGTGAGAGGTGTCAGAAGCTTATTGATGGTTATAGGAAGCGACTGATTTCAGTTATGTTTTCCAAAGGGTGTGCAACCAAATATTAAGTTAAGGGTGCCAATACTTTTGTCCAGCCCATTTTTGGGGTTTTGTGTGACATTATGTCATATTTGCTTTTCTGCCTCTGTTTTATATTTGTTCCAATACATACAAAGGGAATAAACATGTGTATAGCAAAACATGTGTTAATGCAATACCTTTTTTGTGTGAAATACTTGATTTTCAGGAAAAATATCAAGGGTGCCAACAATTTCGGCCATGACTGTATGTTCAAATAAATAGTTGAAATGACTGGAATGCATGGCGATTGCAGAACTGCAATGTCCTCTTCATGGCATATTGTGTTATCCATATGAAATCATAATCTGATTTCACATGGTACGTACCTGTCTTGAGCCTTGAATGAAAGGACAGCTGTCCAGGTGCCTCTTCCTGAACCTCCTACATCTAGGTCTAGGTTATATCAGTGGTGTACCCCAAGGTTCAGTGTTGGGACCCTTACTGTTTAATGTATTTATAAATGATATAAGGTCTTGGATTAAAAATACCCAGCTATGCAATGGAATAATGTCCATACAGGATGTCTTCAACTTACAGGCTGACCTCAATGCACTGTTTAATTGGGCAACTATGTGGCAAAGGTTTAACGTTGATAAATGTAAGGTGATGCACTTGGGGGCTAAGAATATGCATGCATCATACATACTGGGGGGTACAATTGGGAGAATTAATGGTGGAGAAGGCTCTGGGAGTTCTGCTAGATCAAAAGTTTAATAATGGCATGCAATGCCAAGCTGCGGTTTCTAAAGTGAGCAAAATCCTCTCTTGTATTAAAAGAGGTATAGACTCCAGAGAGAGATATATAGTTTTACCCCTGTACAAATCATTAGTTAAACCTCATCTGGAATATGCAGTTCAGTTTTGGGCACCAATTCACAAAAAGAACATTTGGGAACTGGAGAAAGTACAGAGAAGTGTAACCAAACTGATAAGAGGCATGGAGGAGCTCAGCTATGAGGAAAGATTAGAGGAACTGAATTTATTTTCTCTTGAGGAGATTAAAAGGGGAATATGATCAACATGTATAAATACAAAAGTGGTTCATATAGTGAACTCGGTGTAGAGTTATTCACCCTGAGGTCATCACAGAGGACAAGGGGGCACTCTTTATGTCTGGAGGAGAAGAAATTTAAATCTCCAAACATGGAAAGGTTTCTTCACAGTGAGACCTGTGGAAATGTGGAATAGACTCCCTCAAGAGTTGGTGATGGTCAATTGTGGCAGCATTGCAAAGGGAGGAGAAGTCAGGAGGAACATGGCTCCTCAATGGATTCCTGGGTCACTGGGAAAGCTATGGGGTTGAATGCTGCTTCCCTATGTGATGCTGGTGGCTGTCCTGGGTCTATTTAAGACCATGGCTCCTGGTTTGGCGTGCATTTCTGTGAAGTGGGTAGTGTAGGGACATGTGACCCATCTGACAGGGACAGTGAATAGTGGTAGAGAAAGGTTCCAGTCAAGTAGGGAATATGATAGGGACATGCCATCCTTCTTGAATCCTCCCATTTAGGTAGAAACCAGCCAGGCCACATTCCACCCTTCAAGATTGACGCTGTCCAGCTCCGTTTTACATTGCTATTACAACTGTGAATTTATCAGTCAGGTGCCTTCCCGCTGGGATGTTTGTAAAGTTTGAACTTTGACTTTGATAAGCAACTGGACTCTGTATGTTTACTGCCACCGCACCACATATAAACCCGGTAATCACTGGATCTCCATCCAGGACCAGCTACACCTCAGCGAACACCTCATCCTACCTCAATTCTTTCCGTTACAGCATTTTGTCTGTGCTTTTTTGTGCTCTTGCGGGGGGGGGACTATCTGTTCTTGCATAGGTTTTCTACATGTGTTCCTGTTGCCTTCCACAATTCAGAAACATAGTAGGTTAGTTGGTTGCTGGTTGTGAGAAATTTAAAGGCATTTTTGCACGTCCTTACATATGACTTGTAGTGCAGGTGAATAAGCATTTGTGGCCCCATAGACTTTTATATGGGAGCACATGAAAAATGCTTGTAAATGTGAATTTTTCAAGCAGCTTTCAAGTGTTCCTATTAAGATCTATGGGGTCAAAAAGACCCAGATGATACACTCGCTGGGGATGAGGGAAATGCCCAATGGAGTTAGTGAGCTTGCAGCGTGAGTGTGATGGAGCCATCAGAGATCCCACTGGGGAGCCACAAATTCCTGTGTCCAGTTGCTCTCTGTGTCCAGAGACCTTGCACAATGTAGGGGGATTGCTGGGACTTGCAGTCCTCCCTAAAGCCACCAGTATGCTGGAGCATCTCCTATAAAGGACTTTTCATGGATGGACTTTTGCCTGTGCAAGTATGCCACAGCCGCTGTAGTTAGGGACTAGGCTAGGAAAGAACTGTGTTTGGTCATCTGGAATGCTCGAGTTATTTAAGTATTAAAATGCTGCCTTTGCCTGGACTGAAATTATTCTAAAAGGGTGTATGTAAGTAACTGGCACACATATAGTTTCCAGCCTGGGTCAGTAGACACATTGGGGTATGAAGACAACAGTGGTTTCCAAGGGTAACGAAGGTTTCACAAGCAACCTGTGGTGAAGGGTGTACTTGTGTAGGTGGGACAGCCTCCTGTAGCAAGGGAATTGTTGTCGGCATCATCTCCCCTGGAGGTACATTTGCCATAGCAATGGGAGCAGATCAGCGCTCAGAGGTCCCCAGCCAGTGCACAGATACAGAAGAGAAGCATTTAAGTGAGTGCATGCATGAAGTTCATGCTAGGTGCATGCGGTACCCCATTCTGTTACTGGGAGTGAGGTAGTGGAGATACACTGGAGAGGTGGAGAAGGCATCGAATCTCTGCCTGTCCCTCCTAAATGCATTAAGCGACAGTAGTGGTATACATTGATGTGGTGCTCAACAGAGTTGACAAGAGTTCAGTCATCAGTTCGAGTGTACACGGTGTATGCCCATCTTTGAGTTATAGGACTGCCTTGAGGTTGAGTTATCCCTGAAAAGGACCCCTGTCTTGTTCCAGGGCATTGATGAATACAGCACAAAAAGGTACCCCATGTGTGGGGCAAATGACCTTGTTCTATGTGGAAGAACCCACCCTGAGGTAGGCCTCCTATGTGACCCACACTTGGTCCCCAACGAGGAGGAGAACATGGAGGAAGCACCACCCACCAACCCCACAGCTCAACACACTCACTTGGTTCTATGCCGTCAATCCCCCACTGACTGAAATGTGGAAAAGTCTTGCGCACCAGCAAGTTGCTGCCAGGATCACTATTGTGACATCATTCCCTTGCCAGGAGAAAACTTTAATTAGCAGTCCAGCACCTGGCACTAATATATTGTAATTCACCCACCCTTTCTTCTAAATATTGTGACAGACAGCAGAGCTTACACAGAGCCAAGCACTTTTGTTCTTTGGGACTTGCATTCATGTGGTTGGGTGCCAAAACGAGAGTATGCATGCTTCATAGACAGATTTCCATGTGTTTTGGAGGCTTTTACAATGTGTTTCCATGGTGTTTTGTTGGATATGATCAAACGACTAAAGAAACGCATTGTAGAGCATGGAATTTTAAACGCATTGGATTTTTCCTGTGTGTGTTCATACATACAAGGAAAGAAAATGTAAATTTTTAGAAATGATACAATGCAGTCAAATTCATCAGGAACCACAAAGGAACAGCAGTATTGAGTGCATACCCTAAAAATAAACATGTTTTCTCTGCCTTGCAAAAGCAGTCAGAAGTATTAGCTTTTATCCATTTAAAAACTCCTTTTTACTACACAGATATTGCCAGATCCCATATCCTATAAAGCCCTCTCTTACTAAACAAACAGCCAAGATTTTCAGTGTTTTGTTTCCTAGGGAACCAGGAAAAAAAGCCAAATAACCTCAACATGAGGAATGATGATGTCCGGTATTAATATTTTCTTTTTTCCAGCTCATGAGATAAAAAAAAATGGACAATAAGATTTTATCATGTATATGGCAACATTGGCCCTGGAAAGCCTGCCTGTAGATATGTAGATGTCTGTAGATAAGGTTTTGATTTGCAATGTAATGAAAGATTTTCTAGTAAGTTGAGTGTCTAGGTAATAGTTTTTGACGCTTTAACCAGAGCGACTGAAGCTTGGACATGTATTTTCAGGATACTACAGAGCAGACATCACAGCGCTGGCCTTGGAGGAAAGTAAAATGATGTCGCAAATAATAAAGTGAAGTCACTTCCTTTGTGCACAGAGCTGTATCAGATCAGCACAGCGCCATAGAATGCAGAATGAGGTCATAACTCACTGACTACGCTGTAGAGAGCTGGAATATGAAATCAAATCTGGTATAAATACCACACAGAACTCACACAAATGAACATGAGAACGATACAGCCGGACATTTCAGCCAGAGAAAAAACAGACCCCAGGCCTCTTGTTTTATCTTGTTACTAAGGGTCTCAGAAGATACTGTAGGTATGAACAGCGGACAGTTTTAGAGAAAATATCTTTGAAATTAATATCCCCTAAACGTATGTTAATTATGAAGTCACTACTGATGACTGACTTCTTTGGAGTATAGATGGTGTAAAACCAGCTCTGTGCCATCTCTAGCTGAGCAACCTATAATTTGTTCAACTCTGAAGTTCAAGTCTCCAGTTGAGAGATGATCCTCAAGTGTGTTACTTGAAGATGAATCTCATACATGGATATGTAGCTCCCATTTTATTGGCAAATACAAAAAATAGGATCAAATACAATAATCTTTACCTGTGCAGCTAGGCATGGATTAGAAAAAGGGCTTTGTGAGTGTCTAGGGCTTAAAGTGGAACTCCAGGCAAACAGCTAAATGTACAGTTAAATGTTTATCGATTTACCCGCCAAAGGTTTTTTTTTTTTTAACTCTGTCCAGCCAGTCTTGTCATTTACACGCTATCCTAATCTGTACCACCAGGCAGATCTTTTTGCTACTTACCGATTTAGCTTTGCTGCTTTATTGTTCAGTCTTATAGCTTTATTGCTTCTTATTGTCGCAATCGTACACCCAGAGACTGACGCAGTCCTCCATTTTGTTAAGAATTCTCCATGTCGTCCCTCATTCTCCCCCTTCCCTCTCTGTTAATCCACAGGGACATATGTGTGTTGGAAGTGTGGCAGGCAGGCCAGAGCCCAGCAGGAAGCCTCGAGGTGCCTGGTTGTCTGAGAGAGCTGTGCAATATCACACCTCGTAAAAGATAACACAAGCCTTCCCAGGAGTTCAAGGCATTCCAAGGAAGCAAGAACCAGATAAACACTTTTAAAATCCATTTTTCCCCTATGTCTCATATCTTGGAATATGAGAGACTTACATAAAAACCAGGCATATTGTTAGATTGGCCAAGAGGAGGCGAACAGTTTGATAGGTCACTCTCCTTGGCTGGAATACATAGGAAAGCAGAAAAGTAGATCTTGTGAACCATTCAGTGTAGAATTTCATATGTCATATCTAATCAATCCTCAGACGTGTCTGCATAACAATCTACCCGTGGGTGGAGTGTCACTTGTGCATAGGAAAAGGTATGAGCCAAAATATGAACTAGAAGAGATTTTGGCTCTAGTTTAGGTCTATGCCCAGACCTTCTCACCCTAAACGGGGTATTGGTCCTTTACTTCAGAGACACCCCCTGCTGGGGAACTACAAAATGGGCTGTCAGGCCTAAGAAAGGAAGTTGAAGAATTCTCCCTTTTCAACATCAGAACCACCTGGGGAGACCCGCACCCTTTCACTCTGAAACTTGATCTGCTAACCCAGGACTTTGGCAAGTACTTTAACCCTCTAACTTCTCTCTGTTATCTCTTTGCTGTGCTGTTGTTCTCTGTATAGTTATATATAGAGATGAGCGAAGAAATGAAAAATTCGATTCGACTGATTCGGCGAATTCGTGGACAATATTCGATTCGAGTCGAATAAATTCGCTGTGAATTTAACTTAAAAAAGGGTGTTTCTAGGCTTCAGAGAGACTTAATATTAGTGCAGAACACTGTACCTTTAATTTAAATGCCCTTGGAGTCTGCTGGGGAAGAGAAATAATACTGTCTGTCAGTATGACATGCAGATGAGTGCCGTCGATCTTAGAATCACTGCACACTTCACTCCTTTGGCCAGTCACGGGGCCAAAACCAGTGTTTGGAGCCACAGTGTGGCGGTGGAGGCAGCAGCAATGGGAGGCCATACAGCAACCTATGACAAAATGGAAACCAGCAGGAGCGTGAGGAGACCTGAAAGTGGCACATGGCAGAGTGGGAGCAATGGGAGGCGGTACAGGGACCCAGGTCACACTGTGGGCCCAGCAGCAGCGTGACCAGGCGGTACGGGGGCCCATGGCCGATATGGGGCTTGGTGGCACCTATGGAAGGCCTGTAATCTGCCAGCAACCTATGACAAAATGGACAACCGCAGGAGTGTGAGGAGATTTCAAAGTGGCACATGGCAGAGTGGAAGCAATGGGAGGCCGTACAGGGACCCAGGTCACACTGTGGGACCAGCATCAGCGTGAACAGGCGGTACGGGGGCCCATGGCCGATTTGACCTCATTCATCCCATAGTCCTGCCGACTCACGAATAGCGTGGCCTCCTCAAAGGGCCTGAGCAAGCGCAGGTGTCACACATGAGCTGACAATGGCTGACATCTAAGTTACACAGGGAGTACCTTTATCCGCTTTTAACATCAGGAAATCTGTGATGGCCTTTAGCTGTTCGTAAAGGCGGTCTAACATATGTAGGGTTGAATTACACCTTGTTGCAACGTCACAGCATGAGGAGTCGGTACGGGGGCCCATGGCAGATTACATGTCTGGCAGCAGCAATGGGAGGCCCGTAATCTGCCAGCACCCTATGTCAAAAAATTTAACACACCAGCAGTGTGAAGAGACCTGAAAGTGGCACATGGCAGCAGAGTGTGGCGATGGAGACAGCAGCAATGGGAGGCCGTACAGGGACCCATGAGAGACTCTGGACTTGGCAGCAGCATGAGGAGGCGGTATATAGGGGCCCATGGCAGATTAGGGGCCTGGCAGCAGCTATGTGAGGCCCGTAATCTGCCTGCACCCTATGTCAAAAAATTAAACACACCAGCAGTGTGAAGAGACCTGAAAGTGGCACATGGCAGCAGAGTGTGGCGATGGAGACAGCAGCAATGGGAGGCCGTACAGGGACCCATGACAGACTCTAGACTTGGCAGCAGCATGAGGAGGCGGTATATAGGGGCCCATGGCAGATTAGGGGCCTGGCAGCAGCTATGTGAGGCCCGTAATCTGCCTGCACCCTATGTCAAAAAATTAAACACACCAGCAGTGTGAAGAGACCTGAAAGTGGCACATGGCAGCAGAGTGTGGCGATGGAGACAGCAGCAATGGGAGGCCGTACAGGGACCCATGACAGACTCTAGACTTGGCAGCAGCATGAGGAGGCGGTATATAGGGGCCCATGGCAGATTAGGGGCCTGGCAGCAGCTATGTGAGGCCCGTAATCTGCCTGCACCCTATGTCAAAAAATTAAACACACCAGCAGTGTGAAGAGACCTGAAAGTGGCACATGGCAGAGTGTGGCGATGGAGACAGCAGCAATGGGAGGCCGTACAGGGACCCATGAGAGACTCTAGACTTGGCAGCAGCATGAGGAGGCGGTATATAGGGGCCCATGGCAGATTAGGGGCCTGGCAGCAGCTATGTGAGGCCCGTAATCTGCCTGCACCCTATGTCAAAAAATTTAACACACCAGCAGTGTGAAGAGACCTGAAAGTGGCACATGGCAGCAGAGTGTGGCGATGGAGACAGCAGCAATGGGAGGCCGTACAGGGACCCATGACAGACTCTAGACTTGGCAGCAGCATGAGGAGGCGGTATATAGGGGCCCATGGCAGATTAGGGGCCTGGCAGCAGCTATGTGAGGCCCGTAATCTGCCTGCACCCTATGTCAAAAAATTTAACACACCAGCAGTGTGAAGAGACCTGAAAGTGGCACATGGCAGCAGAGTGTGGCGATGGAGACAGCAGCAATGGGAGGCCGTACAGGGACCCATGAGAGACTCTGGACTTGGCAGCAGCATGAGGAGGCGGTATATAGGGGCCCATGGCAGATTAGGGGCCTGGCAGCAGCTATGTGAGGCCCGTAATCTGCCTGCACCCTATGTCAAAAAATTAAACACACCAGCAGTGTGAAGAGACCTGAAAGTGGCACATGGCAGCAGAGTGTGGCGATGGAGACAGCAGCAATGGGAGGCCGTACAGGGACCCATGACAGACTCTAGACTTGGCAGCAGCATGAGGAGGCGGTATATAGGGGCCCATGGCAGATTAGGGGCCTGGCAGCAGCTATGTGAGGCCCGTAATCTGCCTGCACCCTATGTCAAAAAATTTAACACACCAGCAGTGTGAAGAGACCTGAAAGTGGCACATGGCAGAGTGTGGCGATGGAGACAGCAGCAATGGGAGGCCGTACAGGGACCCATGACAGACTCTAGACTTGGCAGCAGCATGAGGAGGCGGTATATAGGGGCCCATGGCAGATTAGGGGCCTGGCAGCAGCTATGTGAGGCCCGTAATCTGCCTGCACCCTATGTCAAAAAATTAAACACACCAGCAGTGTGAAGAGACCTGAAAGTGGCACATGGCAGAGTGTGGCGATGGAGACAGCAGCAATGGGAGGCCGTACAGGGACCCATGACAGACTCTAGACTTGGCAGCAGCATGAGGAGGCGGTATATAGGGGCCCATGGCAGATTAGGGGCCTGGCAGCAGCTATGTGAGGCCCGTAATCTGCCTGCACCCTATGTCAAAAAATTAAACACACCAGCAGTGTGAAGAGACCTGAAAGTGGCACATGGCAGCAGAGTGTGGCGATGGAGACAGCAGCAATGGGAGGCCGTACAGGGACCCATGAGAGACTCTAGACTTGGCAGCAGCATGAGGAGGCGGTATATAGGGGCCCATGGCAGATTAGGGGCCTGGCAGCAGCTATGTGAGGCCCGTAATCTGCCTGCACCCTATGTCAAAAAATTAAACACACCAGCAGTGTGAAGAGACCTGAAAGTGGCACATGGCAGCAGAGTGTGGCAATGGAGACAGCAGCAATGGGAGGCCGTACAGGGACCCATGAGAGACTCTAGACTTGGCAGCAGCATGAGGAGGCGGTATATAGGGGCCCATGGCAGATTAGGGGCCTGGCAGCAGCTATGTGAGGCCCGTAATCTGCCTGCACCCTATGTCAAAAAATTTAACACACCAGCAGTGTGAAGAGACCTGAAAGTGGCACATGGCAGCAGAGTGTGGCGATGGAGACAGCAGCAATGGGAGGCCGTACAGGGACCCATGAGAGACTCTGGACTTGGCAGCAGCATGAGGAGGCGGTATATAGGGGCCCATGGCAGATTAGGGGCCTGGCAGCAGCTATGTGAGGCCCGTAATCTGCCTGCACCCTATGTCAAAAAATTTAACACACCAGCAGTGTGAAGAGACCTGAAAGTGGCACATGGCAGCAGAGTGTGGCGATGGAGACAGCAGCAATGGGAGGCCGTACAGGGACCCATGAGAGACTCTGGACTTGGCAGCAGCATGAGGAGGCGGTATATAGGGGCCCATGGCAGATTAGGGGCCTGGCAGCAGCTATGTGAGGCCCGTAATCTGCCTGCACCCTATGTCAAAAAATTAAACACACCAGCAGTGTGAAGAGACCTGAAAGTGGCACATGGCAGCAGAGTGTGGCGATGGAGACAGCAGCAATGGGAGGCCGTACAGGGACCCATGACAGACTCTAGACTTGGCAGCAGCATGAGGAGGCGGTATATAGGGGCCCATGGCAGATTAGGGGCCTGGCAGCAGCTATGTGAGGCCCGTAATCTGCCTGCACCCTATGTCAAAAAATTAAACACACCAGCAGTGTGAAGAGACCTGAAAGTGGCACATGGCAGCAGAGTGTGGCGATGGAGACAGCAGCAATGGGAGGCCGTACAGGGACCCATGAGAGACTCTAGACTTGGCAGCAGCATGAGGAGGCGGTATATAGGGGCCCATGGCAGATTAGGGGCCTGGCAGCAGCTATGTGAGGCCCGTAATCTGCCTGCACCCTATGTCAAAAAATTTAACACACCAGCAGTGTGAAGAGACCTGAAAGTGGCACATGGCAGCAGAGTGTGGCGATGGAGACAGCAGCAATGGGAGGCCGTACAGGGACCCATGAGAGACTCTGGACTTGGCAGCAGCATGAGGAGGCGGTATATAGGGGCCCATGGCAGATTAGGGGCCTGGCAGCAGCTATGTGAGGCCCGTAATCTGCCTGCACCCTATGTCAAAAAATTTAACACACCAGCAGTGTGAAGAGACCTGAAAGTGGCACATGGCAGCAGAGTGTGGCGATGGAGACAGCAGCAATGGGAGGCCGTACAGGGACCCATGAGAGACTCTGGACTTGGCAGCAGCATGAGGAGGCGGTATATAGGGGCCCATGGCAGATTAGGGGCCTGGCAGCAGCTATGTGAGGCCCGTAATCTGCCTGCACCCTATGTCAAAAAATTCAACACACCAGCAGTGTGTGAGGAGACCTCAAAGTGGCACATGTTTGAGGCATGATTCATGGCGGATTTAGTCAGTTGTGTCAGGAACTGGTGGTTTGAAATCCAGACTAATCCACGCCTGATTCATTTTCACAAACGTGAGTCTCTCCACACTTTGGGTGGACAGTCGTGTCCTCCGCGGAGTTACAATACCTCCTGCCGCACTAAACACGCGCTCCGATGCCACGCTACTGGCCGGGCATGACAGCCTTTCAAGGGCAAATTCAGCTAGTTGGGGCCAAAGGTCAAGTTTCGTTGCCCAGTAGTCAAGGGGATTGTCTACCTCGGTTGGCAGGGTGCTGTCCAAGTAGGCCCAAGCCTGTTGTTTGAGCTCCTGCTCCAGGTCCACCTGATGCTGCTGCTGCTGCTGCGGCTGGTTAGTAGTTTCCTCACTGCGCTGGTGAAGAAAGCTACTCATCATCGACTGCAGACTGAGGCAGCCACTGCTGGTGGAGCTGCCACTGCTCCTACCACCCCACCCCTCCCCTGCTGCCATGCCAGCGGAACGCGAGCGCACAGGGCCCACAGTGTCTGAGGATGGACGTTGGCGCACAAAGGCAGAGACCAACTGACTACATAGGTGGTTTTTATAGTACGTAATTTTGGCCTCCCTCTCAGCAGGTGTGAAAAAGGCCACCATTTTGGACCGGTAGCGAGGGTCCAACAAGGTGGACAGCCAAAAGTCATCCCTCTGTCTGATGGTTATTATTCGGCTGTCGCTACGCAAGCAACCGAGCATGCTATGGGCCATTTGTGCCAAGGAATGCGAGGGACTCCCTGCCTCCATCTCCACAGCATACTGCCACGGTGCGTCTGGGTCCTCTGTCTCCTCCTCCTCCTCCTCTACCAGATGCTCCTGCTCCTCCACTCCTGTCCGCTGAGTGGAAAAACCACCCATTTCACTCAATAATTCCTGAGCACAAATGTCCTCCTCTACCTCCTCCTCTTCTTCCTGTCCTGCCCCCACAGGGGTCATGTGGCGTTGACATCTGTGCGCCACGTCTACCGCACCCTGACCAGCCATTGTTAACAGCATTTGTTCCAGGACGTGCAACAGAGGAATGACGTCGTTCATCCCATAGTCCTGCCGACTCACGAATAGCGTGGCCTCCTCAAAGGGCCTGAGCAAGCGGCAGGTGTCACGCATGAGCTGCCAATGGCTGACATCTAAGTTACACAGGGGAGTACCTTTATCCGCTTGTAACATCAGGAAATCGGTGATGGCCTTTCGCTGCTCGTAAAGGCGGTCTAACATGTGTAGGGTTGAATTCCACCTTGTTGCAACGTCGCAGATCAGGCGATGCTGTGGAATTCCGTTCTGCCGCTGCAGCTCAATGAGGGTGTTCTTTGCGGTGTAGGAATGGCTGAAATGCATGCACAGTTTACGTGACATTTTAAGGATGTCTTGCAGTGGGATGGTGGATTTTAGGAACCGCTTGACAACCAGATTGAACACGTGAGCCATGCATGGCGCATGGCACAACCTTCCTTGACGCAGAGCAGACACCATGTTCTTTCCGTTGTCAGTCAACATGGTTCCGATTTTTAGTTTGCGCGGAGACAGCCATCTGTCGATTTCTCTGTTCATTACACTCAGCAGTTCCTCCCCTGTGTGACTACGTTCGCCAAGGCATACCAGGTGCAGCACAGCGTGACACCGTTGCGCCCTGCACATGTGATATGCCGGTCGGGTAATGGGACTTGGCACGGGGGTGGCGGCTGAGGACACGGCGGAAAAAGAGGTGGTAGAGGCGGACATGCTTGCTGGACCAAGGACGTGCAAACGTGGAGGCAAAAGCGTCGTGACCTGTCCAAGTTGCTGGTGCGGCTGTGCCGGCACCACGTTCACCCAGTGGGCCGTAAATGACATGTACTGTCCCTGACCGTAGTTACAGCTCCACACGTCGGCGCTGCCGTGCACTTTGGCAGAGACCGACATGCTCAAAGACTGGCCCACCATCTCTTCTACATGTGAATGCAGGGCTGGCACTGCCTTTTGGGCAAAGAAATGACGGCTTGGCACTCTCCACCGCGGCGCGGCACAAGCCATCATTTCTCGGAAAGGTGCTGAGTCCACCAGTTGGAAAGGGAGGGACTGCAGCACCAGCAACTTGGACAGGAGGACGTTCAGCTTTTGCACCGTCGGGTGCGTGCTCGCAAACTGTTGTCTCTTGGATACGGATTCCAAGAAAGACTGTTGACGGAATCCGAGAAGAGGAGTAGCAGGAGAAGGAGCATCTGAACGAGCGGAAGATGCCAATGAGCGACAACTCCCCTCAGCAGAGGTGTTGGAGCCTTGACTGGCTGATAGAGGGCGATTGACGACGTCGGGTGACGGAGCAAGTAACGGAGCGGGTGATGGAGCGGGGGCTGGGGCAGGCAGAACCGCCGTATGTTTATCACGGTTTTCCCAGGCCACCGAATGGTGACGCTGCATATGCTGACGCAACGCTGTAGTCCCAACATGGGCCCCCTGGCCACGCTTGCATTTCTGGCCACATAGTCGACATACGGCTACGTTTACTTCCTCGGGCGGCTTGAGGAAAAATTGCCACACCACCGAGTAGGAAACTTTGCCCCCGCTACTCTTCACTGGCTGACTGCTACTTCCTCCGTGCGCACCGGCACCACTACTGGCCGTGGTGGTAGGCTGCAGTGGAGCTGGTGCTCTACTCCGTGGACGTTTGGCTCCACTGACACTGATGCGACCCTGCTGCTGTCTCCTGGGCAACCCACCGACTGTTTTGCTCGCTGCCAAGCTGCCACCCTCTTCTCCTGATGATGCGGAAGAAATTGCCTGATGACGACGAGGCTGCCAAGTGCGATCAACCTCCTCATCATCAAGTAGGGTCTCCGCCTCACTACTAGCCCCCTCGGCTGCGTCTGGGTCAGGAGACAGACCTGTCTCTAGACCGGCTACCGAGCCACTCTCCTCGCCAGTACTTGTTCGCTTGGCTGCTGAAAAGGCCGATGTCTCCCCCCGTTCCTGACCGCCCTCTGTTAGCTCTTCCTCACTGTACAGTGGGGCTGAGCCCACAGCATGCGATACTTCGCTTGGTGAGGGAACAGCAAAGGACAGGGGCAGGTAGAGGACACGTGATTTCAGTGGGCTTGGTCCCGGGCCATGCCAACTAACGGTTGTGTCTGACGTACCCACCGACCGTTGGCTGTAGGTGTCAGAGGTGACCTGGGAAGAGGAAGACGACCGAGCCAACCAATCAATGACGGCAGGGTTGTCGGTGGAGACACGACCGCTGGATGACACCGGGAGCACTGGCCTCTGGCTGCGAATACTGCTGCCTCGACCCCTTCCTCTGCTGCCACGTCTGCTCGCTCCTAAAACATTGCCTCCTCTGCCACTCCTCTGCATGTTGTCTGACATACTATTTAATTCAACGATTAGGTGTCCCTGAGTAACAATTCTCTGGCACTCAGTAACAATTCTGTCTGTCCCTGAGTATGAATTCTGTGGCCCTGAGTAACAATTCTGTGTCTGTGCGAGTAACAATTCTGTGTCTGTGCGAGTAACAATTCTGTGTCTGTGCAAGTAACAATTTTGTGTCTGTGCGAGTAACAATTCTCTGGCACTCAGTAACAATTCTGTCTGTCCCTGAGTAACAATTCTCTGGCACTCAGTAACAATTCTGTCTGTCCCTGAGTAACAATTCTCTGGCACTCAGTAACAATTCTGTCTGTCCCTGAGTATGAATTCTGTGGCCCTGAGTAACAATTCTGTGTCTGTGCGAGTAACAATTCTGTGTCTGTGCAAGTAACAATTTTGTGTCTGTGCGAGTAACAATTCTCTGGCACTCAGTAACAATTCTGTCTGTCCCTGAGTAACAATTCTCTGGCACTCAGTAACAATTCTGTCTGTCCCTGAGTATGAATTCTGTGGCCCTGAGTAACAATTCTGTGTCTGTGCGAGTAACAATTCTGTGTCTGTGCAAGTAACAATTTTGTGTCTGTGCGAGTAACAATTCTCTGGCACTCAGTAACAATTCTGTCTGTCCCTGAGTAACAATTCTCTGGCACTCAGTAACAATTCTGTCTGTCCCTGAGTAACAATTCTCTGGCACTCAGTAACAATTCTGTCTGTCCCTGAGTAACAATTCTCTGGCACTCAGTAACAATTCTGTCTGTCCCTGAGTATGAATTCTGTGGCCCTGAGTAACAATTCTGTGTCTGTGCGAGTAACAATTCTGTGTCTGTGCAAGTAACAATTTTGTGTCTGTGCGAGTAACAATTCTCTGGCACTCAGTAACAATTCTGTCTGTCCCTGAGTAACAATTCTCTGGCACTCAGTAACAATTCTGTCTGTCCCTAAGTAACAATTCTCTGGCACTCAGTAACAATTCTGTCTGTCCCTGAGTATGAATTCTGTGGCCCTGAGTAACAATTCTGTGTCTGTGCGAGTAACAATTCTGTGTCTGTGCAAGTAACAATTTTGTGTCTGTGCGAGTAACAATTCTCTGGCACTCAGTAACAATTCTGTCTGTCCCTGAGTAACAATTCTCTGGCACTCAGTAACAATTCTGTCTATCCCTGAGTATGAATTCTGTGGCCCTGAGTAACAATTCTGTGTCTGTGCGAGTAACAATTCTGTGTCTGTGCAAGTAACAATTTTGTGTCTGTGCGAGTAACAATTCTCTGGCACTCAGTAACAATTCTGTCTGTCCCTGAGTAACAATTCTCTGGCACTCAGTAACAATTCTGTCTGTCCCTGAGTAACAATTCTCTGGCACTCAGTAACAATTCTGTCTGTCCCTGAGTAACAATTCTCTGGCACTCAGTAACAATTCTGTCTGTCCCTGAGTAACAATTCTCTGGCACTCAGTAACAATTCTGTCTGTCCCTGAGTATGAATTCTGTGGCCCTGAGTAACAATTCTGTGTCTGTGCGAGTAACAATTCTGTGTCTGTGCAAGTAACAATTTTGTGTCTGTGCGAGTAACAATTCTCTGGCACTCAGTAACAATTCTGTCTGTCCCTGAGTAACAATTCTCTGGCACTCAGTAACAATTCTGTCTGTCCCTGAGTAACAATTCTCTGGCACTCAGTAACAATTCTGTCTGTCCCTGAGTATGAATTCTGTGGCCCTGAGTAACAATTCTGTGTCTGTGCGAGTAACAATTCTGTGTCTGTGCAAGTAACAATTTTGTGTCTGTGCGAGTAACAATTCTCTGGCACTCAGTAACAATTCTGTCTGTCCCTGAGTAACAATTCTCTGGCACTCAGTAACAATTCTGTCTGTCCCTGAGTAACAATTCTCTGGCACTCAGTAACAATTCTGTCTGTCCCTGAGTAACAATTCTCTGGCACTCAGTAACAATTCTGTCTGTCCCTGAGTAACAATTCTCTGGCACTCAGTAACAATTCTGTCTGTCCCTGAGTAACAATTCTGTCTGTCCCTGAGAATGAATTCTGTGGCCCTGAGTAAGAATTCTCTGGCACTCAGTAACAATTCTGTCTGTCCCTGAGTAACAATTCTCTGGCACTCAGTAACAATTCTGTCTGTCCCTGAGTAAAAATTCTGTGGCCCTAATAACGTTTCTGTGGCCCTAAGTAACAATTCTCTGGCACTGAGTAACAATTCTGTCTGTCCCTGAGTATGAATTCTGTGGCCCTAACTAGCGTTTCTTTGTCCCTAAATAACGATTCTGTGGCCCTCATTAACAAGTCTGTGTCCCTGAGTAATGGTTCTCTGTCCCTAAGTAACTTCTCTCTGTCCCCAATTCTCGTTTCTGTGGCCCTAACTCTGTCCCTGTCCCTAGTACAGAGCGGTCTGCCTCTGTTCAATGACTGCAGGCAAATGAAGATTTCCAAAATGGCCGCTATATATACCTCGACCATTACACAGTGCTGGCTGGCTGGCTGCTGATTGGCTGATGCGATCACATGTCGTTGAGGAATGCATTATGGGGCAGCGCGCCTTGTCTGCGCGCCTTCCCCGACATCCCCGCTCCGTCGCCGCACATGTCAGCCGCCATTTTCGGAAAAATTTCGATTCGCGCGTCCGAATTAGGCTGTTTTTCGGATTCGGCACGAATCGAAATTTTTCCGATATTCGACTCGAATTCCACTTCGGATACTTCGATTCGCTCATCTCTAGTTATATATATATATATGAGTTACATCTTTTTCTGTAAATATTTGTCTTGCACCCTTTTTGACCTTTTAGTAATAAAGCTTTCCTTCTGAAAGTGTTGAACTGTTTCTATAGCTCTTTATTGCAATTTACGAATTCCTGCCTCTAAAAGAGCGCTACTGTGTTTGTTTAACCCTCTGTATAACCGGCCTGCGGTGACCGTGTTATACAGACGATTATCTCAACCATTATAGTGTTATAGCTGATATTGCGAGTTTCCTCTTTCTCTGTATAAAAAGGAGGTGGTGGCAGTGTGAAGAGTTAATTGCATAATTAACCTGACCCAGTAACAATCGCATTCAGGCTGCCGGTACATAGATTGTGGTCCAATTAGCTGGAAAATCGTTGTTCAGGGTGCAGCTGGGTGTGGCATTGTTACGCACGTGACATCGCAATTTTAGATTGGCTAGTCCTTCGGTCACGAGTTTGGTGAGAAGGGCTGGGGTCTGACGCCGCGTTCGTCACATATTGGTGGCAGCGATCGTGGGATCGTCACATATAGGTGGCAGCGATCCTGGGATCGTCACACTTATAGCATCAGTTATCACCCTCCCCCAATGGTCTTATCTGTCCATGTTGCTGCCAGATCCATTCTGCATGCCCAACAAGAGCTATGCAAAAGATAAAAAAAAACAAAAAAACAGCCAGTCCCTTCTTATGTATTAGTTCATTCCTGTGCAGAGGATGCCTATGCTACATGGCCTTTTTATGGGAAGGAATGGGACCAGCTGCATGTGATAGCTGTGTGGCTCACTGTAGCTGAACAGCATGGATCTTCCAGAAACATAAAGAGGTGACTCAAACTTTGGTGGTGCTGGATATAAGGAGGTAAATTAAAGGATGACTATATGGAAGTAAAATCACGTAATGTCTAAATGGAATCATTCAACTGCATTCAACCGGTAGCCTAATGAAGGTTAGGGATGGAGGGATAACATGGGTTGCTGCATAGCCGGAGCAAAACAATGTGCGTCCCCTGCCATCTGCCTAGCTGTGTTCTTTCTGCACGTGAGTATAAATCACAAGATTGGCTGCACAGAATCCTTTGACAGGTAGTAGATATATGTACAGTAGATATTCAGACTGCACATTTAGCCTCTTACCTGGAGTTCTACTTAAGGCACGGTCAATGGCAATTACTCAAACAGTCTGATGATGGGTACCTTTTTTGTACAACATGGATATGTACAGTAAGCTCCTAAAGTAGAACTATAGAAAAAACTTTTTTTTCTTTTTTCCCTTATTTTGGATGGAGCAAGGGAGTGTTATTTTTTCACCATCCGTGTCCCATTGTGGAGATTTCCCTTCACTTCTTGTCCCAGTAAGTGAGAGGAAATCCCTGTAAATTAAGGGGATTCCTTAAGGACCCCCAAGTAACCAGGACTAGTGTTCCCATTGGAGGATTTCCCTTCTATTACTTTTCTGGAGACAACCCAAAATGTGGGATTTTCTTTTACTTTCAATGATAATGGTAAACAGGACAAATAGAAAAAGTGAACTTCCTTAACAGGGGCACAGGCCGCAATATACACTGACAGGCATTCTAATCCATCTCCACTCTATCCAAAACAAAAATAAAATTTGCCTTTAGTTACATTTTAACCACATCCTGACTGCCCTATAGCAGATATACTGCTACAGGGCGGCAGAGGTACGCAAAATCACATGTATATATACATGATTTTGTATCTCCGGGTAGGGGGCGAGCACGCCCTACCCGCACTGCCATTTGTGGCCGCGGCTGTCAATCACCGGATCCCGGCTGGTGATTACCTGCTGTCGCCTGGTGATTACCGAGGATCTCCAATGGGGAGGAGGACTGCTTTGTTTACTCCTCCTCCCTGTTGGCTCGGGCACAATGCTCTGGATGGCTGTGCACAGTGAAGCACCAACACATCGCCCCCCAGTAAAACACTCCCAGCACACAGCTAACCCTTTGATCACCCCTCATGTTAACCCCTTTCTGCCCATTTCATTAGTACTGTGTCAGTGCTTTTTTTTTAGCACTGATCACTGTATTGGTGTCACTGGCGATGTCAGTAACACCAAGTCAGTTCCCCCCAGTGTCAGAATGCCCGCAGCAGTCCTGCTATAAGTCGCTGAATAAAAATTCCAGTATCTATACCGCCATTTCTAAACGCTATAACTTTCACATAAACCAATTAGTTTACACGTATTGGGATTTTGTTTAGCAAAGACATGTCGCAGATTACAATTTGGTGTAAATTTGACGAAATTTTATTTTTTTTTACTGGACATGATTAATAGCAAAAAGTTAAAAATATTATTTTTTTCTCAAAATTGTCGATCTTTTTTATTTTTTATAGCGCAAAAAATAAAAACAGCACAGGTGATCAAATACCACCAAAAGAAAGCTCCACTTGTGGGAAAAAAGGACGTAAATTTAATTTGGGTGCAGCGTTGCATGACCGCGCAAATGTCAGTTAAAATAACGCAGAGCCGTAATGCAAAAAATGGCCTGATCAGGAAGGGGGGTAAATCTTCAGGAGGGCAAGTGGTTAAAATAGAAGTGTGCATGTTTATGTAAGCATTAGATACATAGGTTGAAAAAGAGATGTCCAGGGAGAAAAGGATTGGTTTGCAACTGCATCATCTAAATAATCAAGTACATTTGTATGTAATTTCTATTGGCTTTTGGAAGACATTACTTGCCAGGTTTACAGTGCAAATTCTAAGCAAATCTTGTAACAAATGTGTGCTTGAACTTACCTTGGCTAATGGTAACACCATAAAAGCTCCTCCACCACTGGACTCTACAATGATAGCTAAAAATTTAGGATTCACAGCACAGAAAGAGCTGTCCCATGTGATCTTAGATACCCGGATATCCTCATATGTTTGGTCAGCTTTGACGGGCTGTCCGAAAATGTGCCTAAATTTGCTCTGGCGCACCACTCTTCGGCTCATTGCGGAAATACTGCAAGAAGCACAAAATAAAGAAAAATCACATATATTGAGCACAAAGTGTTATGTCAAAACATGGCTAATGTAAGGTACAATTCTATCCCAAAACGGTTTTGGACAGAATGAGGAAGGCATAAAACCTCTGTTCTGTTTCTATTGCGGTTTGTCTAGCCACAGGGGAGATTTTCTCTCATTTCCGGGGGGGGGGGGGGGGGATTAACAAGACAGGAAGTGAGCAGAATATGTTCTGTCAAGCGGAGTAGGAAAGAGTGAGAACCACTTTCAGTTTTTTTTATTCAGTCTCTGATCCTTGCTTCTTGTATGATCCCCAGGACGAGAAAACACAACAGAGACAGATAGCAATAAAAAACTAAGTTTATTAACCTCCTCTGCTGTAACCAAAACCAGATACAACTGTAAAATGTTGAATTTCTCATAACCACACCTTCCTGGTTGCCATAGCAATCTGCTCCATTTTCTTCCCCAATTTATTTTTTCCTTTTGTAATACTTTCAACACACTATGGGGCCTTAAGAGTGTCACAAATAAAAGAAACATATATAAAAGAATTTTAGTTTCTTGAATACAATAACATAATAAAATATCAAATCAGTATAATATAAAATATTTGGGGTAGCATTATATGGGTGTATAGTCTATTTTTATACTGTACAGTATAGCGAGTATGGTTTTTCGTCTTTTATTATGTTATTGTATTAAATAAATTACATTCTTTTATATATGGTTATGTTACCCGTGACACCTTTAGGGTCCATGTACACTTGGCAGAAAAAAAGGTCATATAGAGTTTAGGCTAGTTTAGGAGCGTTTTTTTGCGGCTGAAAACTCCGTCAAAACTGCAAACCAGAAAGTTTTTTTTTCTGCCTCTAAACGTGGGGTTTAAAATATGTTTCTAAGGCTCCATTCACACTTGTGCGACCTCAAAATCGTGCCATTTTTATTGCAACTTTACAATGCAACTTTGAAGCAACTTTGGCTTTGACCAAAGATGTTTTTGCTGTACAAAGTCGCACACAAGTCACATGTATAACATTCAGGTGTGACTTTCTTGTAACTTAGGAGGGTTTCGCTCGAAAGTCGGGCCAAAGTAGTGCAGGAACTACTTTCAAGTTGCTGCAACTTGAAATGACACAGATATGAATGGTATTCGTTGGGAAACATGGGGTGCAACTTGGACCCCAAAGTTGCATGACAAATCACACAAGTGTGAATGGACTCTAAGGGGTTTATTTACTAAAGCTGGAGAGTCCAAAATCAGACTCCCTTCTGCATAGAAACCAATCAGCTTCTAACCTCAGCTTGTTCAATGAAGCTTTAGCAATGAAACCTGGAAGCTGATTGGTTTCTATGCAGAAGGGAGTCTGATTTTGGACTCTCCAGCTTTAGTAAATAAACCCCTAAATGTCCTAATGTGCACAAACACATAGGATAACACTGAGCTGCTTCTACAGGCAACACACAAAACTCTAGAAGCAGCGTTTTTTTAAGCCCAGTGTGCATGGACCCTTGGACTGCCTTCACACAGAATCGCCATGAACCTGCCCACAATTGCAAAATGCTCTGCTAAAAGGACAAATCGTGGACCTGCATTTTCCAGTGCCATTCATTTTAATGGCAGCAGGAAAAAACACGGTGCAGTTCTACGATGAATCTCACTGAAATCGTGGCAAACCACATCGTGCAAATCGTGTCATCTAAAAGAAGTACCTGAACTTCTTTTGAGAACCGCCGCCCTCCCGTCATATCCTTATATGGCGGGCGGAAAGAGGTTAATATAATTTTGTAACCTTTTTTAAAGTGTCACATCTTAAATGTATGTGCCCTTTAGTTGCAGAAACAATTCCTCATTGGTCTGCTCCATTTTATTTTCACACTGCAATGTGGCGGTTTAATTTTTGCGAATACCTGTGACAATACTGCCACTTCAGCACTATTTTAGCAGGAGATTTGCAAGTGCAGCAAGTTGTTACCTGAACATTGAAATTGTTGCTTTTCAGCCAAAAATGTTTGAATTGGTCTCGATTATTTTATAGATTAACTGGTGCAACAATATGCTTGGTTTGTCTCTGGAAATGATTCTGCTATAGCATTAGCACTACAATATTAAATCAGTCGCAATATACAAATTGAACTGTGCTTTGTGATTGAGTACAGGATGCATGGATTTGGTAGGATTGATAATGTCCCACTGTGTTACATATGTTTGACAGCCGGGCCAGATCAAGCCTGTCTGATCTGGAGGCACAGTTAAAAAAAAAAAAAAGTCAGGGGTATATTATCAGCATACCTTCCTTTAATTCTTGTGCACTGCTGTGAATGTTGGGTATGGAAAGATTGCACGTGGGAGTATCTTACAGGGATTGAGTAAACAGTACTCTTCCCTATTCCCTGTATACACTGCACAGTCCCTGAACACAAAATACTGCTAGTTACTGAGCCACAAATGATAATTCCACAGATATGCCTAAGCCTGAGGACAAACGATCATGTTTTAAAAATTCAACCCCTCCAGTACATTTACTTTTCTGTGTCAGAAATTCTGTATATATCCCTATAGAACAGACCGTGCACAGTCCACATGTGCTTTTCGGCTTGCTTCACTGCAACAATGAAACAGGAACCTTTGTTCAGAGAAAAGACAATAGAGTATATCATAGAGTATAAACACTGCCATCTATTGGTTGAAGAATACATCTTTACTGAATACTGGTGTAGATATTGCACAAAATACTTGAACACTGTATTCCAACATTCTGCTAAGAAAAACAATACACACTGTCTGACCCTATTTCCTTATACTAGCAATTGTTAGGACAATGAACACTTTGGTCAGGACTACGTAATGTACACCTTAGTGTGTAGAGTGCACTAGTCAGGGATGGAGGAGGGAAGAGGGCCACCAAGTTCCCAGAAAGGAATCTTATGACCAAGGACAACACATGCTCTATTTTTTTTCCTGCAATGACCAGCATTGATCTAAGTATCTCCAGCAGTGTCAGTATAGATCTCAATGCCCCAGCAGTGGCCAGTAGAGACAGGGCCGTGGATAAGGGGGGTACCGCCAGTCCTCCTGTACAGGGCCCAGTCAGCTGGGTGAATGGGATGTGGGCAAGCAGGGTGATTGGCAGGGGGAAAATTACTGGAATTGTCCCCTTGTATGGCTCTTTCTGCAGCAGCTGAAAGCTGGCTTCTTCTTCTCTCCTTCCTGCTGGCTCTCAGCTGCTGCAGAGAGAGCCATACAGGGGATAGGTTCAAGTAATTGCCCCCTGCCGCACCCATCACCCTCCCTGTGCACCATTCGTTTTCCCCTGCTGCCCAGGTCCCCCTGTGAGCCCCCACAGTGCTGCAGGTTTCCCTCCTCTCCTTTCCACGGGTATCTGCAAGTACACAATAGGATCCCTCATAATGGAGAGTGGGGGAAGAGTCCAGTAAATATGTCACATTTACTAGCTCCTTCCTTTCCTGAATTAACACAATGACTGATTGGTACCAATCACTCACTCTGTTGATTCATAACTGAAGCATAGTAAACTTTGTTGGTTATATTTTTTTTTTGGGGGGGGGCTGTCAGGTTGGCTGTATGAGGCCCCATGGCTTCTAACAGCAGCACTGAGTAGAAATCTCAGTGTTCCAAGAAGTGACCAGTACAGATCTTAGTGTCTGCAGGGATGAATAATATAGATCTCAGTGTCCCCAGGAGTGAATAATATAGATCTCAAGTGTCCCCAGGAGTGATCAGTACAGATCTAAGTGTCTCTAGCAGTGACCAGTATAGATTCAAGTACCTCCAGCATTGATCAGTAAAGATCTAACAGTCCTCGGTACTGACCAATATAGGATCTCAGTGTGTCATTATAGGGTCTGCCCCTCTGGCACCACTGATCCTTAGGGGAGGCAAGACTAAAATTTGGGAAGGGGCACACCCCATCCCAGCGCCCTCCTAGATCCAGACCTGTTTGACAGATTTTGCCTGCTTTATTATGCATAGAGCTTTTGATTGTGAGTATTGGCAAACTGATTTTGACCACTTTCACATGTTAAAACCAGATATTTATAGCATACTAGGCACTATGAATAGTTTAAAATACTACTGTACATGTAGTGTCTAAACTGGTTCAATATGTGACATAGCATGTTTGAAACAGTGCCCAGATATTTCAAATATCTAGTTAAAAAAAGAATATAAAAAAAATATTGGTGTCATGTGTGACACTTGGAAATACATGAGTCAAATCTGGAGCAGAAATGTATCTTCCAAATTTTAATTGATGAACCTTGTATGTATGGAATGATGGGCTCTGTCAGGTGACTTGTTAAGACTAGAAAATCTTTTCTGTACAGGACAATTTCTAAGTTAATATAGAATGCAGTGATTGAGACACTTACAAGATTACAAGAAGGCAAAGCAATTTAACCTTCAAAAGCAAGCAGAAACAATATACAGTACACATAAAAAAAACATACACACATTGCTTCTAAGATTATGTTCCAGTCGAACACTGAATTGATCTGATTGCTTGTTCAGCTGCTGCCTGTGACACAGCTGCTTTGTTGGTGTAACCTATTGGTGTAGTTGCAGCAGAGACAACATAGGCCTATTAATATCATGTCAACAGTCTATATCTTCATACCACACTTTAGTAACAAGAATAAGGAGTTAAATGTGTTTCTGGAAATAAAAGGTATTAGGCTAGGTTCACATCCATCCTGGTTGCAGTTGATGTGTTTTTATTTTCTTGGTGCGTTTTTTAACTTGTATTTTACGCTTTTTTTTTGCCAATAGATAAATATGACAGTTTTGAGTTAAGCTGGCCATACACTATACAAATTTGTGTCCAATGTCTGACCAATTTCCTTTAGATTTACCTTCAACTATGTAGTGCAAGAGCTTGCCTAACTGGATACAATTGAAAGTGTTAGGTTTGATCTCCTATTATATGGTTTTTGGTAAATCTAAACCAAAATTCTCAAGAAAATTGTATAATGTATGGCCAGCCTTAGGGTTAGCAGAAATTATTAGGGCTAGGATTAGCAGTAATTGTTAGGATCAGTATGCTAACCCCAACAATTACCACTAACCCTAACCATTGCTGCCAACTCTAACGTTAACCCTAAGGGTTGGGGTTAGAGTTAAAATTAGGGTTAGTGGTAATTGTTAGAGTTAGCATTCTAACCCTAAAAAGTGCTGCTAACCCTAACGATTACCACTAACCCTATAGCAAAACTGTTCATACTTTCCTATTGGCAAAATAACCTCAAAACACATCAAAAATACATTTGCTTTTTTGGTGAAGCTCCACTGAAGACTCTTACATGCAAATCGCAAACTGTTGTGGGAAATTAAAGGCTCTAACCCAGGGTTTCTCAACTAGGGTTCCTCCAGAAGTTGCTAGGGGTTCCTTGAGCAATCAGCAATTTTTGCCTCTCAGGTAAGTTCCCACTGACACCATTGATCTTTTTAGCAATCTGTAAGGGGGTAATTCTTTCCAATGACCACAAGCGTAAGGAGCATTCCTCCCTCTGACTATCACGCTAATGTATCAGGCGTTGTTGATATAGTCATTTTTAGCAGGGGTTCCCTGAGACTGGAAAGTTATGTCAAGGGTTCCTCTGCATTGAAAAGGTTGAGAAAGGCTGCTCTAACCCTTTCCAAAAAAACTGCACCAGCTCAAAATGCACAAGCATGAACTAGATCCATAGCAAACCACGATAAATGGACTGTAGTGCAGTTCTGCAAACCGGAAAAAGCTCTAAAAATGCTCAAGTGTGAACCTTAAAGCTGACCTTTGCAGTAAAAAAAAAGCAAAGCCCGCCAAATATATGAGGGCCACTCTTCCAAAAAAATAGTAAGTAAAAATAGTTCCTGATAAGCAAGCTGCCATAAAGCCATCTGTGGACTGTTGGAGGGGTTGTGGGCAGGAAGGCACTTCTACAATTATGGTGCCAAGTGTTTGACTTGCAGTTCCGGCATGGTTCCATTCACTTACATTAGAGAGTTTGACATTGGACCCGCTTGTCAAACACATTAAAATTGTCACACTGCAGTGCAAAACACTGTGGCCACAGCAGTGTGTACCCATCCGAGCTCCATCATGTGCATTTGCAGGTGGGTGGTAAAAGCAAGAGTCAATCACCTGTTTTTAGCACCTTTTGGTCGCCCATGTGAAAGGAGCCTTACCAAACATGGACAGTGTGGATTTTGATACATTTTTCTTCCATTGACCTATACAAACACTTATTGGTGCAAAAATGGACAGTGGGCACACATGGCACTTTGCATTTTTATCATGCTTGGCACAATCTGATCAATTCAATAAAGTCTTAATGACAGTTCTCTGGCAGTAGAACATACCTGTGCCTCAGGGCAGGCACCGACAGATCCATGTACCTACTCTGAAAGGTTTATAAATCGAGCACAAGCACCTTCACTGGGATCTCTCTAGAAGGATAGTGATATCCGCTTTGCCCAGGTGCCGAAGGCAGAAGGAGGGGGTATGGTAAATATGTTTGATAACTTTTTAACTACAGTTTTTTGTATTTCTTTCATGTTACTATTTATTGTGGGGGGGGGGGCCCATATATATTAAAGAAGAGCTAATTTACTATTTCACAGTTCTCTTCCCTACAGTATGGGACAAATTACTTTTTCCCACGTTTATAAGTGCTTTCTAACTGACCACCCCCCCCTTTCCCTCCTACCGCGACCGATCTGGCAATAGTTATGGAAGGAGAAGGTTGATTCATAGCTGCAGCTTGTCTCAGCTGTGAGCACTTACCTGAGACAGGCAATGGCAAGGGGGATACAGAAGGCAAACACCTCCCTCTCCCTCTCCATTCCTCTTGCCATTGCTTGCCTTGGGAACCTGCTGCAGTTATGAAACAGCCATCTCCTTCAAAGCTTGTCAGATTGAAAGGCAGAGGAGGATGTCAAACCTCTTAAATAGGGCTAGAAAGCACTTAGAAATATGTGACAAAATACTACATGTACTTTGTCCCATAGGGGACAGGGCTTTAAAATAAAAATTGTAATGATAAATTTTCTTTACATGGACCGTGCTTTTTATTGCAAGTTCCTCTTTAAATTGGTTTTAGGAATATGTTCAGACTTTAGGATTTTGAATGATAAAACAAGACTAGTAACACTGTATTTCTGGCAGAACTTTTGCCACTTATCAGTTACTTGCATTAGTCAGATGTTTTCCCATCCAATAAAAAGTATCTATTGAGAAAAAGTTACAATAATGAAGGATGGTAAGAGAGTTCAGAAAGATACGAGTAAAGCTGACCTCCTGCACAGACATTTGTTTATGTACAAAGTAGAATATGTTCTATATGATTGTTATATCATGTAGCAGCAAGAATAATGGAACCTGAACATATACTTGACATATTAGGCCCACCTTTACTGCAGTAAGTTCCTACTAGTCAAAGGATACCTAGATGTTCAAGCTCGCAAAAATGTCTTTGAAAGGTTAAATCAAGTAATTTTCAATTGTTATACTGTATGCATCCAGTGAATGTGAACTTTAACATGTCAAAGATATCTTCAAATGCCACCTATTTAATGCTGTGTGCAAGTTACGCAGCATACCAATATTCGGCATGAAGTTTAACTCCAGACAAAAAGTTTTCATTTTTGTTTTGGATAGAAAGGAAGGAGGTCAGAACCTATGAGTTTTTATCTGTTTATAAAAAGGAAGTGAGGTGGAAATCTCTATAACAGATAAACAGATCTCAATAAAAACCAAAGGGTCCACTTGCACCATTTCACTGCAGTAATGTATATTCCATTGTGCATTTATGTTGCAGTGCAGCACAGCAACAAACAAGCATGCATTGCTGTGTGCTACCATGCCAAAAAAACCCAGCATGTACAATTTTTGATTCATTGTAGTCTGTTGTACAGTCTATTTAAATGAGCACCTCAACAAGCCAGGCTGGTGTAAATGTCCTTAAAAGACACCACTTTATCCATTCTTATAAAGGAAAAGTTTCGGCTCTAACAATGTTCACATAGTTCACATAGGAGCTGCAGGAATACAGTCCAGGTCCTCCCCAAATGTTTTGCCCTGCAGCCAGGCACCTAGGCTCACTCACACATCTTCAGTAGACAGCCCCTCAGTCAACATTGCAGAACCTGGGTCTCAGCATTCACGCCCTCAGGTTGCCCACTTGAGGTCACTCAGCAGCAGATGCCTGGGAGAGCAATGTGCCCTCTCCCAGGCTGGACCAATTCTGGACAGGAAAAGACCCAGAGCCCAGTGTGCGCACTGAATATATACAATTACCCAGTATGCCATCAGAGCCAGTCTCTTTGGGATAGGCTGGAGCTGTATCAATGTAGCACCCTCCTAGCTTAGCTAGGGGGAGCTAGATCTAAATGGTTAGACCAGGACAGGAGCATCTCAGGTGTAATAGCCAGAGGGGTCAAAGTGTGGTCAGAGCCGACAGCCTCTGCAGGTCAGCTCTTCTGAATTTTTCCTCTGCTCTGAGGCTTTTGGAAGAGGACCTTGGAGGCAGTGGGTAGATCTGAGGAGTGGCTGGTTGCACTTTTGAGGGACCTTAGCCAATCTCCAACAGAAGGCTTGACAAGGGGCTGGTACTCCCTTAAAAGTGCTCAGTAGCAGGAGTGTGGTGGTAGAGGTGTAGATAGTTGGAGTAAGATGTCGGGCTGAGGAAGGAGGCTGCCAGGAGGCTTAGTGGGATGCAAGCCTGAAGCTGGAGAGGAGGAAAACTTGGTGCTTACTTGCTTTCCTGAGCAAGGACCACCTGTAGGGCAGGGAAGAAACAGCCCAGCTGATAGGCCCGATAGCAGCAGCAAACCCGCAAGTGGTACAGGTGAGGATCTGAGTGAGTACACCTACACCCCCTGGGGGGGATAGGGGAATGAGCATTCTGTTGGGAAACCAGATTGGCCCCCTACTAGTGACTGTACACCCACTTAAAAGGAACAGGAGCCAAATCCCCTACTCAGGAAAACTACCATATTGCTGGGTGAAGAGGAGAATTTCATTTAGGGTCTGAGGTGGTACATCTAGGAGATGCAGACTAGCTCTCCAACAGAGACTGTGTTGCAGAAGAGAAGCTTGTAAATAGTTTGAGGAAGTTTGTCCTCAGTTATCAGTTCCCTTGGGCATCCTATACCCCCCTTACCCTATCCCAGTTCTAAATCCCTTCAATAAACAACAAAACAAAAGCCCAAGGGCTGATTTTTTACTTTGAATGCAGGCTTGTGTGGATTGCCTGGCTGTGCAGTACTATAGGGGGGACCCAATTCATCAACAACCCCTAAGGGGGTAGTGCTACATCGATATTCATGCTGCATTAGCTCTACACCTATAATCTAGAAAGTTCTCAAGCCTTCTAGATGCAGAGGGAGCAATCAGTCTGACAGCAGCTGATCGCACTGAACAGACCTAACTAGCAGAACAAGGCATCACCGATGTAGTGTGCCAGTTATGCTTTTACCTAGCAATTAATTACTAAATTTACTTATCAAAATCCAAACTAAAGCTAACTATCTAAACCTAGTACCTACCTAGGAAGGTGCTGCATTAGTATATAAGTTGTAAAACAGTGTTCACATTAAATATTTATTCATTTACCCTGCTATTAGAGGACCCATACTATAGAGTCTACACTTGACCTTCAAATTATTTTACATTAATTACAAGAAGATACACAAAGGCCATCTGAGTGTTCCTCTTACACTTAAAGAATAAGGGATGACCTATGTACTGTATACTTTTGCCAAATTGTGCCATGTATTTGCCCCTAATGTCTGTCTGTGCATCTTCCATAATATTATGTACCTCACAATTTCTGTGCTTGTTGGCTTCTATTTGAATGGGTTGTGAAATGTTTCAATAAAAATTACTACCTTTGAGAAGGAAGTGTAAAGCACGCTAAACTACACAGTAAAACATATTTTGTTCACGTTTCTAAATATTTCTCAGGCATCGTTACAGTGCCCAGATATAATAAATATTTTGAGGAAATCTATCCAGAGACTTTTAGTGAATGTAGAGGTTGCTCAGGATTTGGTATCAAATTTGATTGCTTCAGAAAGCAGAAAAAGTGTGCTTACAGGCACTGCCGTGGATAAGGGGGTACCACCAGTTCTCCTGTAGGGGGCCCAGACCAGCAGGGGGGGCCAGGCAGCTGGGTGAATTAGATGTGGGCAGGGAGGGTAATCGGCATGGCAGGGGGAAATTACTGGATCCAATCCCCTGTACGATTCCCTCTGCAGCAGCTGACAGCTGGCTTCTTCTCTGGCTTTAGCTGCTTCAGAGAGAGCCATACAGGGGATCGGTTCCAGTAATTGCCTCCCCGCCACACCCATGACCCTCCCCATGTATCATACATTTCCCCCTGCTGACAAGGCCCACCCGCAGTGCTACCAGCCCCCTTCCTCTCCTTACCACCAGCAGCTGCAAGCACACAATAGGATCCCTCAGGATGGAGAGTGGGGGAAGGGTCCTGTATATATGTCACATTTACCAGCCTCCTTTCTTAAAGGAACACAGTTAGTGATCGGTACCTATCACTCACTGTGTTCATTCATAACTGAAGCATGGTAAACTTTTTTTTTTCTTTTTTAGGGGGGACCCTGTCAGGTTGGCTGTATGGGGCACCGTGGTTTCTAACAGCAGCCCTGCTTATAGGATCCCTCAACTCTAGAGCTTAGTTATAAAGACTTGCAAAGTAATGACTTTTCATTATGCAGCGATTTGCCTGATTTAACTGTTAAAACATGATTAGAGTAGCATAACATCATAAAAATGTTGGAAAAAAAGCCTTTATCGAGTAACAAAAGAAAAATTGCCCAAACCTGCATTACAAAGTGTACATCTGCCAAAATCAATGATCAAATAGCAAAATATCAGTTTCAAGAATTGATATTATCCTATATAAACCCATTCTCCCAGTTTGCAGTCTTGATCTCAGAACTACATAACTTGTAAGCCTGTGCCACCTTCCACTGATTTTTCACTACCAAAACCTAATGCTAGCAAAAGGAGACTTAGGCCTAAAAAGTGCAGGTAAAAGCACAAAAGCATCAATTATGTGTAATGTTTTTTTCCTTTCCATAAACAGTTTTAGTCAATTTACAATTTGCCTTTGAAATTGCTACAAAATGTTACCATTTCAAGAGAGTCAGTATTCTTGCACAGCCCCTCCCACACTGTATGTCATAGCCCTCTTCTGGGACTGCCTAATTACTGTCTGTGATGGCCCAGCACCTCCACCCCCCCCCCCTTAAACTCGCTACATATCCTTTTATGTAGCAGCTATGGAAGGAGCAAAAGGGAATATTATAGTGTCACTTGGGTTACAGCAGCGAGTCAGCTGAGCTGCTGACATCACATCCAAAACGTCAGTGCCCAACAGCATGCTCAAGGTTTTTACAAATAAATAACATGCACATATACTTTAAATGCACATATATATAGTATGTATTTGTATGAATGTGAGTTAGGGACCTTAGATTGTACACCCCTTGAGGGTTAGGGACTGATGTGAATGTACAATATATATGGAAAGCACTGCGTAAATTGACGGTGCTATATAAGTACCTAAAATAAATAAATAAAATATTCTTCTGGAAAGATGAGATGGTTGTTAAAAGGAATAGTCTGATGACAAGGTCTCTAACTGACAAATTAACATATGGATGTAAGTGCTATATGTAAGTAATTCCTTTCTATTTTGCTTTTCCCATTGAAGCACATCTGAGTGCTTAATTAACATCCACACATTCTTTAAATAGCTTTAAGACAGGGGACTTGTGTGTCGCATATTATTTATGTCTTTAGTGAATTATAGCTTCTTCTTCCACTGAGGAACAATAACCAATAATTTACCTCCTGCCAAGCATTCTACAAAAAGAATACTAATATACTTCTAATTTCTAAGCCAAAAATTGTGATAGTAAGAATCCCTTTCTACACATTTTTCCTGTACAACCATGTACCATATAATGAGTACTTACTCCTGACAGGAGCAATCTGTAGAGCCAGTCTCCTGCTTCCAAGAAGTACTATCCAGGAAAACCTAGTTTACAGCATAGATGGACGCAAACACAAGTGCAGGTTATACTGGATCCCATCATATTGGAATTTTTCATAGAAGGGTCAAGTACAAATGTATACTGTAATGTTAAGTGGAAGAATAATAGAGTGGCATTGAGGACATTTTTATAGATGCATGCATGACATTGGTGCTTAACCTCTTGTTTATAGCCCTCAAGCTGTAAATAGGTAGAAAATGAAGGGCAGTGACACAGTGGAACGTATTGCTGTAGTCACTTGATCTGCCTTCAAACTCTTTAAGCATACAATCTAACAAGAGCACCAAACACTTCCATGAGTGCAATGCAATTTAATTCATTTAATATGGATTCATAGCAAAAAAATATATAACAGGTTTTTGGGGCCAAATATACTCCCCCTTAATAAAGGCTTAATAATTATGACTGTGCATAAATGGAAGTAAGCAGATACCAAATAGATCTGCACCTTGGTTTACTGCTTGGAATGGTTTCAAGAGGGTAGACAGTGTTAGTGAATGCAGTGTAAAATTACCTTGAGCCCGGCCCTGTATGCCTACCCCTTCCCTCTATCCTTTTCCTGACGCCCTCATCCTTCCCTTCCTGTCCTTGCCCTTTGTCTATCCATTCCCCCACTCTTATCCTTTGCCAGTCTAGTACCTGGAGCTTCTCATAGGAGACTAATCCTTTGTGGTCCTTTACTTGATTGATGGTTGCACTACTGTTGATTTGATGTGCCTTAGGCCTCCTTTTTTACTTTTTGTAACTTACTGTATTGACAAATGTCTTTCTATTGGGTAACTGACAAGTTCATGGCATTGTGACCAAGATTGTATCACCCTTGAGCTATGTGGAAGCTGGATGTGCTTTGTATGTTGCTTATCTTTGTTATTGGATAATGTCTAATAAAAAACCTTTAACAAAAAAAAATGACCTTGGACATTTGTTTTGCACTCTTTTTGGATTGTATGTATGTGGATTCAAAACTATGCGTCCTTTCCTTGTTCCTGAGAGGAATCTCCATTTTTTGGACTGGTGCCAAACCAGAGCCAGTGTGTCCAGTGGCAATTTTAGCAACCCTTAGAAAATCTGAATGCAGTGCACACATTTTTCTTGTTTTCAAAATTCTTTGTGACCCAGATGATGTGTCCTAACAGTGCACAAACATTATTCTCTTTTTTCATTCTAAATGCAAGCAAAAGAAGCTCATCAAACAGAGATTTTGAAAGAATTGGAAAATATTTTTTCTGCATTGTCAAGCTGCAAAGCTTTGTTATTACCTGGAAATCCTAATAAGTGTTGATTAGACAGGAAGCATTGCTGGCTTAGACTAGGCTATCTAGGGTTGCAATTACAGGAGAATTGTCAAAATTATTACATTCATGGAGATGTGTGCTCCACCTGTATTTCATTCTCTAAAATGGAAACCAGAGATACAACAACAAGCCAAAAACCTTTTTTTTTTCCATCCAAATGATTTGGATGACTGAGCATGCATATTGTGGGTTGCACAAATGGTGACCTATTGGTGGTAAATAGATATTTTTTTCTGAGAAGCTATGGCATAAGTAGAATGGGCTGGGTGAACATAAATAGGAATTGTAGAACTGGGATGGCAGTCAGCAGTTCCTAGCTTCTTTACTTCATTATAAGGCTAACTGACAGATTTTAGGTGGATTTACTGCAGCACCAGCATGTATTTAAGAATTTAAATGAGAAAATATAATGGAACAGGTAATGATGATGTGGGCTAAAAGGAACCAAAAAAACCTTCCATTAAACCAGTGCTAACCGCACCTAAGGGCCTTTAAAAATCCCCAAAAAACAAGGGAATGTTTCCTCATTTTACAAAAGTGGGTAGAAACCTTCAAATCATTCTTTAATTTAGTTTTAAATTGAACTTGTTAGTGGGTTATTATTGTAACCAGGAGCAGACTGACCATTTTAAAACTCGAGCACTGCCCGAGGGCCTGGGGTCAATAGGGGGCCCATGAGATGCCCCTGGTACCTTTTTCATAGGCTTTTTTGAATTTGGGCAAGGACACAGGGGCCCCATGATCTCCTATTGCCCAGGGGCCCCATGAGTTGTCAGTCCGCCCCTGATTGTAACATTTACCTTGAAGTGTACCTGAAGTCATAAACCATGAAAAAGAATATGTGAAGGCTAGATGAAATATTTCTTATTAAGCAAACACCTTCAGAAGCCTACAATGTGGTATCAGTATCACTGGTGATCGTACTAACTTGACTGACTACACTACAACTGCAAAATTGGGCCTTTGTTCCACTAGCTTAACCCTGGAAGCCCTGTCTCAGTGTCGGCAATGTTGTGTTCTAATGCAAACCATCAGTAGCTGGATTTTTCTTTTAGCTGGCCCATATGATGGTCATTCTAAATCTTGTGCATATGAGTAATGGTAATGTATACTAATGTTTAGATTTCAATATTTTTATTAAATTTTCAGCAACTCTACAAGGCAACAATTCAAGTAGAACAAACATTTCTCAAGTATAAAGATCAGTACAAATGGTATCTAAAATTTAGGTGTAAACATATTTCAAAAATAGTAATAGGCAAGGTAAACCAACAGAGTTATGACATCATAGAACTAATTTTCCACCAGATATGCAGCTCTCTTACATAGAGATTATAGGTGGAGTGAAAAGTACAAGAAACAAACCATCATACTGTTGAAAATAGAGGAGGAATTCAGAGATAAGGAATGAGAAAGAAACAGAAAGTATTGCCTGTATCTGTAGAAAAGGTAACGAAGGCGTTAGCTAGTAAATAGATATATATCTGCTCTGTGGATCCCACATCTTGTCATATTTTGCAGTAGTGCTATGGAGGGTACAGGTGAGCTTATGTTTCGCTATCATTATCTTAGCTGCTAAAATCATACACAAAGTCAACCACTTAAGAGTTTTTTGGGATCTCAGGGGATAATTTCTGGAATAAAGCCATTTCAGGACATCTGCAGATATGTATACCTGTGACTGAATAGATGAGACCAAAGACTCTGATCCAAAATCTGAGAACTTTGGGGAATTGCCACCAAATGTGGTACATGGTTCCAAGTTGGCCACAATGCCTAAAACAGTTCGGTGGGGCCGTCGGGTGCATTTTCACAATTCTCGTGGGCACCAGGTACCATCTTAGTGACATCTTACAGATAGATTCTATCAACAATGTGTTGACCTAGTTAGCCATTTCCTGCCATTCAGTTAATTCTAAGGAAATGTTCAATTCCGTTTCCAGGAGCATCATACGGTGAAGCTTGCAGTTCAGTTCTGTCAGAGATAAATATAATGTTGAAATATGGCCTTTCGACAGATCTCTGGACTGGACAATTCAAAGTATTTAAGTGTCAAGGGTCCTGTAAGCAATGCAAGTTTAGTCTGAATAAAAGATGTGATTTTATTACAGCAAAAAATTTCAGTTGAAGGCATGTGGAATTTTTCATGATAGTATTGTAAGGTGTGCAGTTTATCACCATCCAAAAAGGATTCAGGATTCGTAAAAGGCCCTTATTATTTCCACTATTGAAATGGACTTGGTAATAGACCTAGAGTAAATTCTGGATTGCAAAAGATAGCAGTTAAAGGGGTATAAGATGAGGAAAGAGGTTTGTAAGCCTTTTGTCTGTCCCAGACCTCTAAAAGAGTAAGATAAATTAGGACAAAGGATAGGAAGGGGTATCTACTGGGAAGCCACATTAATGATCCAATAGCATAAGCACAGCAGAAGATTATTACTCCATACACTAATATTTATAAATTGACATGGTATCAGGAATATATTCTTGTCAGATATGGGATTGTGTCTAAAGTCTGCCTTCGTCTAGTGATGTAAATTTCCCATGAGGCTGCAGGAAGACAAGGCATACAAAGTGCCTAGACTAAAGGAATTGTGGGCAGATTCTCAAATAAAATATTTTAAAATGTATATCAGTTGAAGGGGTTCTTATCAAGGCACCAATGTTCCATGGGAGATGTTGCGTTACGTATATAGTAATAGTTATGTGCTAGTAGGGCTGCTTAAATATTGGAGGCAAGCCATTGAGGCAGTTTTAGAAAATTCCTGTCTGGAAGGTACAATTAATCTCTGGATAAGCATTGGAGTAGTTTTGGTAGGTACACGATGACAGACATATGTTAGCTGCAAAGTGGAAATTCAACCCAGCCAGAGCTTTGAATGCAGATTGTTCAGAGTAAACAGTCATGTGGGTGCATGTCAAACTACAAAAATAGCAATGTCACTATGATTAATAGGACATTACTTATTCTGAAACAATAAATGCTTTATATAGAACCACCTTAAAGACCCCGCTGTAAATAGTTGGTCAACTATAAAAGAATTGCATCATAACCAAATATCTAAAGATTTTTCCTTTGTGCAAAATGCAAACTGACTCATTGCTGTGGGTCACAACACCTTCCAAAAACATTACATGTTGCAGTACCTTTTAAAAAATAACTACTGTTAAATATTAAATTTTCAGAAATCATTTATCACAGGTGAACTCCAGGCAAGCAATAGTTTCCAAGAGAAGCCTCTCTCCCATCCAATAATATGGGGAAAAAGATTATGGGGTTGATTTACTAGGAGAATATAGACTTAAAGTGAATGTTCACTGAGCTTAGTGAATAGAGCTTAGTGAATAAGATGAAGCCGTATTTACTCAACATACCAATCATGTGCTAGAAAAAAATTCCTTTTTTCTTTTAAAATTAGCCTTGCATAGGATTGGGTATACATAGTGAGCACAGGATCACTTTATTTACGAACATCCACTGCTCTTTAGTAAAAAGTTATCCCATTGCATCAATAGAATTTAAAATGCTTTTTATTCACTTGTGTTCCTTTGAAGCTCCAGTTTGGTATGTGCTTCAAGTGCAGAGACAGGTAGCACAGCTGGAACTACAAGACAATCAGGTAACATAGTGTGTACTGGGTCCAATTAAGCCAGCATCAACATACAAATTAAAACAATCCATGTACTACAAAATAGTGGTTAGTTTCATTGTGGTGACCGGTCTTCAAAAAAGGATGAGGGATCGAGCCCTTTTAGCACATAGAGGTAGCAGATGTGTAAACAAGGGATCGATATGGTATGATAAGAATCAATGTAGGGATATTCCAGATTTGCAAAGTTCCTATTCCTCTGTACCTGGAGTTCTGATTTAAGATAAATAAAAATATGCTACATTTTCTTATGGAATAAATTACATAAAGCAATAATATAGAATCTGGATGCTTTGCAAAGGGGCCATAAGGAACAAATGTTTTCATAGCTGTAACTGTCCTTAACCTTCGCAGCACACCAGCTGTCCAGAGTAACGAATGCCATTCAGAGTCATATCCTAACACATGGTAATGACTAAAGCACAGTGTATGACACACAGCCAGTGCCTGTGCTGTTATCACTATCAATGAAATGGCACTTAGCCAACCTCATGGTGTCTCTCTGTTGAAGAAATATACAAAAAAGTGTGTGTTTTTTTAAATAATGCACTTATTCTAAATTCTAAGATTTAATTCATACAGGTTTTCTTTTTCCAGCATGCTAAATATAAAGTGAGTCTATCAATGTAAAAATGCCTAGCCCTTCACAATATACCCAGCTTGTTGTGTAATCAAGCAGACCATAACGGCTTTTAAAGGAACCTGTCAAGACAGAAAGGATCGGGCCTTGGACGACCTTATAGCACTTCTCAATGAAGTACCTCCGGGTGACCTTATTGACCAGCTGGATATTGAACCTTTACTCAATCAACACATCAGCCCTGAAAACTCTGAATTGAGTCTTTCCACTCTTAGAAAAAAAGTCAGGTAAATTCCCCTCTCCAAGCTTTAATCCAAATTTTGCAGCCTTTTTAACCTTAACAATGAAATAAATGAATAAATTGAAGGTCAGCAACTCCAGTAACAACCTCACTGAAAGTGAAAAAGTGGCATTAAAGAAATGATCCAATCGCCTTAATATAATGATTAAGCCATCTGACAAAAGGTGGAAACATCATTGTCATGAGCAATGATCAGTATAATCAGATGTGTCTTAAAGTCCTGAACAATAGTGAGTGGTACCGTGCAATCTTTAAATCTGTCTTAGACAAATACAATCAAGAATTCTACCTCTTAGTTGATGAGGCTTTTCATAGACAAAACATTGAGGGAATTTGTTCGCACAAGCCATCCCAAAACCCCAGCCTTTTATGCTTTGCCCAAGATCCATAAGAACAGCGCAGACCCTCCAGGAAGACCAATAATATCAGGTTGTGGTTCTTGGACGAAAACATTAGTAGAAAACAGAAAAAAAGAAAACATTAGTAGAACGAAAACTTTGTAGAAGAAAAACTAAAACCTTTTGTTACCAGTCTTCCATCTTAAGTTCGAGATACAATTAATTTGTTACAAAACCTGTAGGGTATTCAACTCTCTAAAGATGCCATTCTGGTAGCTATTGATGTTGAGGCACTGTATAGTTCCATCCCCCATGGCAAGGGACTCTCTGTCAACAAACATATACTGTCACAGTCATGTAAGCAGGACCAGAAATTAAAAGAATTTGTGGTTTTGGCCTTGGAATATATTCTAACCCACAATGTCTTCATCTTTGAGGGTTCCCATTTCCTCCAGGTAAAGGGCATAGCCATGGGGACTTACTATGCCCCATCCTATGCCAATCTGTACCTGGGGGAGTGGGAACTAACTATTTTGGCAGGTAAGGAGTGGGGATTTTTGACCAACATTATTAGCATGTTGTTTCGCTATATAGATTATATCTTCTTCATCTGGGAGGGACTCACTAATTTGCTTTCATGCTGCCTTGAAGTTATGAATAACAACACCTTAATCTTAAATTCATAGTGGTCTATGATCCTGCGATGATCACTTTTTTAGACATCACCATCAACAAAGATTCAGATGGAATTCTCACAAGTAATCTTTATAGGAAAGCCACTGCAGGCAATACAATCCTTCATGCCCATAGTTCACACCCTCGGTCCTCGATGTTTTCTCTCCACCATTTTTTTCTGGCCGGCCTTGTTCATTGTCCAGCATTTTAGAGGGGAAATGGAGGGCTGTGCCACCCACTTTTCCCTTTACCTGGGCTTTCTCATCTCGCCTTGTTTCTGGCATGCCAGTCTGCTGGATTGGGGCGCCTGCGCGTAACATCATCCTGCCCTTCACGGGCTCAGCAAGAAGATACATTGCCAGACACAGTAGAGGTCATCCAAAGTAATTGACACAAATGCTCCTGGGTTGGGGGTGAACTCGATATAGTTATGGATCCATTGTGAAAATCCTGGATGGTGCATGCCTTGCTGCCCTCAAAAGCCTGGGGAAGTCCAAATACTGGATACAAAGAAGAAGAAAAAAAAAAAAAAAAAAAAAGGAGATAGGGCACACTGGCCTAGTGCATTACCTTAAATAATATTTATTGATAAAATGATAGGTAATATACTCACAGAAGACAAAACGTATATAAGCTTATCATAAAGGGCTCTGAGGAGGAGGAGGCAAGTCCTTGAAACACGTTAGCCTGTTGGAGGTCCAATGCTCCAATGTGGATGGCCACACCATGCGGACTGGACAGTGCTGTTCTTTATGATGAGCTTATATACACGTTTGTCTTTTGTGAGTATATTACCTATCATTTTTATCAATAAATGTTATTTAAGGCAATGCACTAGGCCGGTGAGCCCTCTCTTTGTTTGCTTTGTATACAGTAGAGGTCATCCCAGGTTCAGACCCAAGCCCTGATAGTTTTTTACTTTAATGAAATAAAGTAAAAAAAAAACCTTCCCATGTTTGTACCCCCTCCCGCCCAAACACATACCTGTCACCACGCTCTACCTAGCGCTCTCTCTCCGGCAGCCCAGCTCTCCTCTTTTCCTTCAGGAGGGAGCAGGGTCTATGGACACATACAGGCTTGCATGGAAGCAAGCCCACACAAGTGTCCCCATAGCACACAGCTTGCTATGGGGGCACTCGGAAGCGAGATGGAGAGAAAGAGCCCAGTGGGGGAACACCAGAAGAGGAGGAAAAGGACAGCTTTGTTCACAGAGCAGGCAAGTATAACAAATTAATGTCTCTTTT